>NC_056736.1:166578586-166853586 GCF_019279795.1 Protopterus annectens
GATAATGACATGCATGCACAGAATATTTTTGAATAAACCGCATGTTCATCAGTATTGAAAACCAAGTTAATAGCATTAAAGCACGCAAGGCCAAAAAATTGACCATGATAGGCTTGAATATAGCAAAAGTATAGCATACCCTGAACCACCTAGATCTCAGGTTCGGGGTGATAGACATATTAATGAGGGGAGGCCTACACAGGAAGACCAGGAGGTTTTTTTAGACGACCGGGAAGAATTCCCTGTTCTGAGATGATCAGAACATCTCAAGGAGAAAAACAACAGGTAAGAATTCAACCAACGGGGTTATCAGGGACATCAAGGCTGGGGCAAGAACAACTACCATCCCTACCCCTTGAGAGGCAACATGAGGGGGAATTGGAGAGCAACAACCGTGGCCATTGGTAAAGCCCCCATCCTCATATAATAAGACTACTAACGCTTTAT
Source organism: Protopterus annectens (assembly GCF_019279795.1). Lineage (NCBI taxonomy): Eukaryota > Metazoa > Chordata > Ceratodontiformes > Protopteridae > Protopterus > Protopterus annectens. Next base: position 166,579,034 of record NC_056736.1, read on the forward strand.
CTATCCATTTCAATACGAAAGGTGACTTTAATGTATTTAATTTTTCTCCCTGTTTATAGACACTGTAGATTGTGATCTTTTGGCTAGAGGTCTTTCCTTTGTTCCTGAGAAAAATTTAGATATGGCAAATGCAATTGCTGATTTAAAATATTTTGTAAGAAAATTGAATTGAAATATCTTATTTCAAAATGTGGAATATATCAGTGACCCATTACATGTATCTAGTATGTACAACCCACCCATCCATCCAGCTCTAGCATTGTTTGAGAAGTTATGTGAGATTGATATACGTAATGTAAAGTATATTTATGTTACTGGTAATTTGACAGAGGCTGAAAATGAGAGGATGAACAGAATGAGAAGAAACAACTCTATATGGATTATCAAACCAGACAAAGATGGGGGGGGGGTTGTAATTACGGACACCATCCTCTATAATGGAAAAATGTTTGAGGTATTAAATAGCGATACATGCAAGATGGTTTCCTTGAATGAAGTGAATGGGGCACACAGAAGGATTAAATATGAACTGAATGACTTATTTATTGAAAATAGTACTACCATTGATGAATTGAATTATTTGAGTGTTGCCCATCCCAAATTTCCAACAATTGTCGGTCCCCCAAAAATCCGCAAAGACTTGGACAACCCACCCATGAGATCCATAGTTGATTCTAGGGGATCTATTATGCAACCCATAGCTAATTTAATTGATGTGAAATTGAAGTACTTGTTAAACAATGAATCAACAATTGTGAAGGATTCATGGGATTTCCTTGATAGAATGAATAGGCTTGAATATTTGGAAGATAGTATATTTATTACTATTGATGTGAAGGAATTCTACACATCAATTCCACATAACATAGGCCTAGAATGGTTCTGTGATTTTTTTATTAAGGAAAGGTTTAAATCAAGGGGTTATTAATATGTTGGAACAACTGCTAGAAACTGTTTTGAAGAACAACTTTATCTTATTTAATTGTTGTTGTTGTTGTGACTTTTCGGCTTTTCCCGGTTAGGGGTCACCACAGCAGAACTCCGGTCCGCTAATGATTGGCAGTTGATTTTTACGTACTAAGTTGCCAGCCCTGATGCACAGCCTTTAACAAAGGTACGCCCATTCACGCATGTCTCCACGCAGAAGACGCTCTAACTGAGAGTCGAACATGAATTTTATTTGCAAATGAAAGGGATAGCTATGGGGGCATTATGTGGTGGTATTTTTGCTAATATCGTGATGTTAGAATGGAAACAGAGATGTCTGGTTGGTTCACCATACTATAATCATTGTTGAAGCTATCTGCGGTTTTTGGATGACATTTTTTTTATTTTTTGGGATGGACCTGAAAGCTTGATTAATGAGTTTATGCCGTACATTAATGAGTCGACATGCTTTTTTGAAATGTTCTCATTCCATAGTCATGATGAAATTGCTTGTCTTGATGTAAAATTGATGAAAGACCCCAGTTTAAAATGTTTTTTGGCAGAAATTTATAGAAAGCCAACTTACTCCAACAGTTTCTTACATTTTGATAGTGGGCACCCCTACAAACAAAAGAAGGCTGTGGTGAAAGGGCAGTTTGTGAGGGCTGCCCATATGGTATTCTGCTTTGATTCCCTTTTAAATTAATATGATGTTTTGAAAACAATGTTTTTGACTAGAGGATACCCAATTGGGTTAATTAGAGATGTTATGTAGGAAGTAATCAATAAAAGAGAATCAGGATTTTTTAAACCCCTTCTTGGGAAGAGAGGTTCCAATGACAACAATATGATTAGGAATGTTCAGGCTGATTTGACCACCTATCACTTGGAATCCACAGGTATTGACAACCAAAACGAGAATAGTGAGGGAAGTGTTTTGACAATTTTATTGTCTAATAGAATAAAACAAAGATATTTTAAAACAGCTTTTGTTATTACATTTAATGCATCTAGTATTTATATAAAAGATGTTTTATACAAAAATTGGTTTGTTTTATCTAGCAATAAGAATGTGTATAATAAATTGGGTGAGTTACCCACTATGGTATATAGGAAGGGTAGGTGCTTAAAGAACATTTTAGAGACTGATGAGGATGGACATTAACATACAGTAAATTGAGGTATGAGGAAATGTGGAACCTGTCATTATTGTCCGTTTATCCTTGAGGGTACAACATTCAATATCAATAAGATACAGGTGAAATTAAGCAGCAAGTGTGATTGCAATACTGTGCGGGTGGTGTATTGTTCCCTCTATAATAAATGTAAAGGGTTCTATATTGAAAAAATGGAAAGGAAGTTAAAAAACAGAATATACAGACACTTAAGGGATATGAAAAACAAAAAAGAAGCCAATGCATTGGCCAAACATATTATGGAATTTAGTGACCACTCATTTATGTTTTTTGTGATCAATGTGATGGTGTGTAAGTTGAGGGGTAGTCCCTGGACTCTCCATTTAGAGAAACAGGAAGCATTGTGGCAGATCAGGACCAGTGCCACTGAATGGCCTGGTCTGAATGAAGCTCTATCCATAACATGTTTTTTAAAACTGAAAGCACCTGAATGATGAATGTGCTTTTAACATGATTCTTTAGTTTGTTATTTATTCATGTAGTTGTTACATATAATTTAAATTCTGTCATTTTTAAATTTGTTTTTAGATATGCTCATGCATTATGAATTTTACACTGGTGGTGATAGGACTGTTGCTAATTGGAGGCGTGTGTTAATTTACATACAAATTTTCATGGCTGGAACTGTTAAGCATTCTGATGAAGTTTCTGATTGGTCAGAAACGAAAGCGCTTAACACAAGGACCAGTATTGATGTTGTGAGAGTGATTCTTCTTATTCTGCATTTAAACCTGCATTAAAGTTGGTGTTTTGGACGAGTTTCACCTTCTGCATGCTTTTTTTGTTTATAGTTTGGACTGTTTTGCTTGCATTCTTAAGGAAATCCCAAGAATCTTTTAAAATGTTTCCCTCACCAAGCCAAACACCGTTTATTTCAAATCTAATAATTTTGCTAAAGGTGCTGTTTTGGAGCCTTCTGCCACCACTACTGACCCAAGAGGAGGGTCATCCACATTTTCATGGACCTTGGGTATTCCAAAAATTGTAGGAATCTAGGCTTGTCATTCTCAAGATACCAATAAGTTTCCTAATCCAAAGCCCCTTCATCAAGCAATTCCTTCAGGGCTAAATCTATTTTCCTATAAGAAATATTAATTTAATTCTTAGAAATTCTATGGTATTAAGAATCATCTTATTTCCATTGTTTTTGCATTGTAGATAATTTTATCCATCATAACCATACCTCCCTCCCTTATCTGGCACCATAACCCTTAGATTATAATTCACCCTAATTTCATTTAGCACATCCATTTCAGCTTGGGTTAAATTACCCCCAAATTTGTTGGTCCTAATCCCCTTTCTAACTTCCATCCCAAGGGTTAACTCCAAGTTTTTTAACTGTGAATGAAGGGGGGGATTGAATAAACTCCTTCTTCTTAATACCTCTTGAGTTCCAACAGAATTTTCTTCCAAGCATATTTTCTAAGCTCAATTTACGTACAAACAATTTTACATCAATAATCACCTTACTCGGGTCACTTTTCCTCACTGGAATAAACTTGTACCCTTTCAAAAACAACCTAAAATGTTCCCTATTAGCATCCACACTGCTATAATTAAAAATGTTGAACCTCCTGTAAACTTACTTTATAATTATCTCTTAAAATAGGCAAATTGTTATCTTCCTTGTTAATTACCTCACCCCCCCCTGGGGACACCCCCCTTCTGTAACCTCTGGAGGGGAGTGTACTCTAAAGGGTAATCCAGGTTAATACGTTCATCCATTCTTTCCCCCACCTGATAGTTCACCTTCCTCCATTCATCCCAACTATTATTCCTAGGGGTATATCTAAAGGACTCCTTCCCATCCTTATGGATTCCCTTGGGAACTCTAGGTGGAATCATTTTTCCCTTCTTGGTATTCCTTGATGTCCCTTTCCAATTTCCTAAGTTTCCTATTAATTATCTCATCACATCTCCCATCAATTTTCTGCCTTACATCAAAATATTTCACCTTTTCACTCTCAGTGGTAAAAATGAAATTGTTAGCCAACACTTGATTCAGAGCTTCAATGCACTTATGCAAAATATCCATTTCTCTTTCATTGTTTTTAATTATTATGTCCATGCCACAATGATCAAAAATTTCAATCAGCTCTTAGTGGAAGTCTGACCCCCTCTTCCACATTGTTAGGATATTTATATGTTCTTAAACCCTTGGGAACAATGCCAGAGTTGATGCATTTTAAGGAATTATCCAAAATTAGAGTCTTATATCCCAGCATAGCATTATACAGTTTATACAATTATTCTGGTAAGTGTTAGAAACCCCATTATCATTTAAATTAGTAGAAGGTCTATTAAAGGAAGGTTTCTTAAATAACCATACTCTTAAAGTCTATATTTTCATATCCTTCACCTGTTAGTGTAGCAACATGTTCTGACCCATTTCCATCCCTTACTTTTCCGTTGTGCTTAGAGTTAAAAATATTTGGAAAACCTCCAAAACCATCTTCAGCAGGCTGACCCAACAAACCAGTAGCACCATCTTGCATGCCATTCTTACTAGTCATCTCTGACTGTGCAAGGCACCAGAATCCTCCTCATAGCATCACTTCCTGGTTACAGGGTAAAGTTGCTAAGGACAAAAGTGAAATGAAACTCTGCCCAAATGGAGTTAGGAGGTCCACCAAATGAAAAATGGTTGAATTTATTTTGAGGTTTTAATATGTTGTTATTCTCATATTATTATTTATTCAAAATGTAGTTTAGATATATTATAGGTTTAATTTGTTTGCTGGTTGCTGGTACACATATATATATATAAACGTATATATATTTTGAATTGTGTGGATTTTATGGTATGGTTTTAACAGGCTGAAGTGAGTGGATCACAAACAGAAGTGCTTAGGTTAATGAATTATTTATTTTAGTATAAAAGGAAGTAAGTGGGAGGTATTTATGCATCTGGTGAAGTCTTTTATGTTTGAGATGAAAATGCATTATTGTGTGGAGCGTTTATTTGCTTTTAACCTGTAGAATAAACTGAGTTTTTATATGGATTTGAGCCCTTCTTTCTTGTGCCTGTTTTGTTGTTTCTAGTGGACTTTGTTATGTAGGCACAAAACCTTGTTTATGGATATATATATATATATATATATATATATATATATATATATATATATATATATACTCACACATATATTTGTGTGTGCGTGTGTGCCTGTGTCTGTGTGTGTGTGTGTGTGTGTGTCTGTGTGTGTGTGTGTGTGTGTGTGTGTGTGTGTGTGTGTGTGTGTGTGTGTGTGTGTGTGTGTGTGTGTGTAGATATATATATATATATATATATATACATATATTTAAGTGTGTGTGTGTGTGTGTGTGTGTGTGCATATATAGATAGATAGATAGATATAGACAGATAGATAGATAGATAGATAGATAGATAGATAGATAGATAGATAGATAAATAGATAGATAGATAGATATGCGTGCATTGACAATCTGGTCTAGGGAGGATGTGTTTACAAAATCTAGGAGTCTCTGTGCCTGTATGTTTGGTGTCATATATGATTCCCAGTAAATAGTGAGGTAATTAAAGTCACCCATGAATATTGTATAAGTTTGAATGGTGACTGTTTCCATTAAGTTTAAATATATGGTATGGGTTTCCTTGGTCTTAGAGGGGGACCTATAGCTTGCAAGGAAGTGGTACTGGATTTTGCCTATGGTGATTTGTACATGGAGTAGCTCAAAGCATCAATAATAAGATGGAATATGCTTAGTGATGTTATTTAGTATCTTCACAGAAACCCTTATGTGAATCAACCCCACTTGTTCTCGTTTTGTGTTGTAAGTAGTGGTGATGGTAGATAAAAGATAAAATGATGTTCTAATAGCTTGTGTTTGTATTGCACATGGACAAGTTTGCACACATTTAAAGATCACTTGTGAATGTACTTCTTTGTCATTTAATGAACTTGCTTGCTAAAGGTGAGGCCTATGCTGAGACAAATTACTTAATAGCTGATAATGTAACTGATGACATTTTGGTTTTTTGTAAACATAGTGTTTATACACTGATTTTTCCATCAGCTTTTAATGTGTTTTTAGCGGTATGTGATAAACAATTCCAGCAATTTGTCAACAAATCTAACAAGAGTGAACATGACAATTTAACTAGTGAGGAATGGAAAGCTATGGATCAACTGGCCATGAATCCCTACATCACTATTCGACCGGCTGACAAGGGGGGGTCCTATAGTTATACTTGACTCTGAATATTACACTATTAAAATGGCAGCTATGCTCTCCGATACAAATGTTTATACAAAAGTTGATATTAGTACTGTTGATGTCATGAAACATGAAATTGATAACTGTCTCACTGAATGTTATAGGCTTGGCATAAAAGATAAAGATCTTCTTGAATATTTTACAATTGAGTCTCCAGTGGTACCCAGTATTAACGTTGCCAAAAATACACAAGAATCCCACTAGACCTTAGTTTAGACCTATTGTAGCAGGAGGGGGCTGGCTTACTGAGGCGATGTCCATCTTTTTGGATTAACAACTTAAAAAAAGTGCTAACATTGAGTGAGGTCATCCTCACTTGTTTGTCATTTTCAATAATAGATTGGCAAATGATGTTGACTACTTGGTTACATTGGATGTAGTGTCATTATTTACCTGCATTCCAAATGAAACAGGTATTGCGATGGCCAAAAATGCCATGCAAAGAAGTGGCTTGTTTACTAACGTGTTTTCTGATCTTCTGTGCTTGCTGCTTGAAATAGTGTTGGAGCACAACATCTTTTTGTTTCAAGGTTATTGTTATTAGCAGAGATCAGGTGTAGCTATGGGCACAAGTTGTGCCAATTCATATGCGAACCTGGTCATGTCTGAATGGGAACACTTGAACGAGATTGGGAAATGGAATGAAAATATCATCATATATATCAACGTTTTGTCGATGACTTGTTTATTGCATGGAAGGGTGACAAGAAAAGCCTTGAGGATGATGTTTGTCATCTCAATAACAGCAGTACATTCTTGAGATTTTCCATGACATGTTCCCCACTAGAAATCAGTTATTTGGATGTACACATCAGGAAGGATGAAGGAAGTATTAGTACCAGCATGCACAGAAAGAAATGTTATAGACCATCTTACTCACATAGGGATAGTATGCATCTCAAACATATTTTTGGCAACATAGTCACTGGACAAGCACTTAGAACATCAAGGTTGACAAGTGAAGATCATAACTTGGATAGAGGTTTATATGAGCTTAAAGCTGAATTTATTTCTAGGGGCTATAAAAAAGTAGAACTAGAAGTGGTCTGTTGCAAGGTTCATAGTGAAAGGGAGGGGAGGAGTAGACCCTATTTTTCAGAAAATATTCCCATAAACAAACAACATGTGGAGCAAAGAAATATGTGTCCACTCATAGTGCTACCATATGCTAAAGGGGTGAATGATATGAGAAATGTTATCATCAACAATTGGCATATTTTGGAGACAGACACTAGTTTCTCAGAATTCTTGGAAAGAGGTCCAAGATTTGTGTACAGCAATATGAGGAATTTAAAACAAAGTTTGTGTCATCAGAGGGTAAAGGTTCCATCTATTTTGGGAACTAGTGGTACAACAAAGTGTAATCATTGTAAATTTTGTCAATTTATTGATGAGTCCAGGTATTTTCGGCACCCTGAAACATGTCACCTATGGAGCATTAGGGCTAGTGCCAGTTGCTCTACCAGGAATGTTGTTTATTCGGCTCACTGCTGTAGGTGTTTTAAATTTTACGTAGGGAAAACTAATAGAAGTCTTAAAGAAAGGATTAGAGATCATAATTATTGCACTCGTAAAGGCTATGAATATAGTGCTTTGGCTAAACACACTTTACAGACAGATGAAAATCACACTTTTCTGTTTCAAGTCTTACATGTTATACATGATGATATGTGTGGTGGTGATATAACAAACCATACTGAGGTGGCTGAATTAGAGTGGATTTTAAGGTTGGGTACCCATCAAGTTATGGTTCTCAATGATAATGTGCCCCTTAAACTTATGCTGAAGGCATGGAGACTGAGGCACTAGGGGTGCACTAAATATATGTTTCTTAAATATATGCTCTATATATTTTATCAATACCTGCTAAGTGGCGTAGCACTTTGATATATTTTATGTATATAAATTTTTAGTTATAGAATTACCGCAACTGTAGATGTTGCATTATGAACATCACAGGCTGCTGCTAATATATTTATTTGGAGGCAGTTGTTTATTTTGATTACATTTTTTATTATATCATATTTATTATTGTTAGCATTAATGTATTAATTTCATTATTTGAGTCATTTTTATAGGAGCGATGTGTCTATTAAGAAATGTTTTTTTATACAATACTAAATACTGTTTTAACATCATGAGTGATATGCTAAGGGGCATATCCCTTTAAGGTGCAAGCACACTGAAGGTCATGTGATGTATTGTGTAGAATTCAAAAGGGTTTTGTTTGAAACAATGTAACTGTCTGATGAAGCAGTCTTCTTAGAACCGTGAAATCGCTTACATATTTTCTGTCAGAATAAATTGCATTTTTTAACTTTTCTGGATTTTCAAATACTTAATTTTTTCTACAAGACTTGTTTCTGCTGGCTGCTGGGATTTGGTTTTCACTGTCTGAAAAATATATTATGAGCTACAACTGACCTAAGTAATACATTGTAATTATTATTTTTTTTGTATGTCAATCAGGCAGTACATAGCACACCCAGACTCCTATTATTAGTTTTCCTTGCTGGTAAATATAACAAGGTCAGAAAAATTAAACTGATTTAATCCACAAAAGACTAAAAGAAAATAATATTTTCTTTTCTTTTGGGAGGGGAAAACAATACATTTTTGAAAAAAAATGGATTTGCTGTTTTTATTGGTTTTTGTCCTGAAATCTTACAGTTATCTAAACTGGTCACAAGAGAAATGTGATGATGTGAGGTATTGCCAGCTATGCCAGAAGAAGTAGGGCAATGGATGTGTAACATATGCCAGCACAGTTAGCTGGAATTTTGTGAAGAATTATATGTCATTTGTATATCAAACTGATTTGTAAAGATACTTGTGTTGAAAAATGTATTTGTAAAGCTGCTTGTGTTAGAAATGTGCCAACAGTGTGGCCTGCTGGACAGAAAAAGAAATATACATGTATCATTGTAACTGTGCAAATGTATACATTTTAACAGAGGATACTGGAAGAGAAGAGGTTAATCTCAAACTTTGAAAATAGTTTGAAATTAAATTACCTGTCTTAGGCCATAAAGATTGTATCTTACACTTCTCAATGCAGCCAGAGACATAAATTTGGTACTTGAAAGCTTCCTGCATTGTCACTGGGGTGAACTAATTGCTACTCTGGAAGGGTGGAGGTTTGAAATTGGTTTATGACTTCTAGGAGCAGAGCAAGGCTCTGAGTGTGTATTATTGACACATATGTGCTAAATCCTGACATCTTCTAGCCAAGCGAGGGAAGTCAGATGGCCAGATATATGTGATCTAATTCTGTAATCCATCACTGAAAATAATGTTTAATACTAGGTGAGACTTAAGTCTCAATGCAGTCTGTTTTGTAACCTGACAAGGAAGGACCCCTCATCTACTTCATCTTGCCTTGCTCTAGTAAGTAACCAGGGAATAATATTTTTTTAGATTAGTCAGGAAAAATATAGTGAGATTAGTTAAGTATTATTTTTCTGTAACTGTGTGAACCTGTCCACTTGTGTTATTTTTAATGTTTCCTGTGAATGAAACTCTAGTGTTTACTGTAAATGCATATTTAGTTGTTTTATGTTCTTTTCTTATTTGCTATTAAATATATTTAAACTTTTTTATTGTGGCTGGTCTTTTAGAGAACATTTAATCTCTGAGAGTACTTACATATATTTGGTGGCAGCTCTGTCTGCTCTTCAAAGTTTTGCTATTGGTCAAACTACTATTTGTATTAATATTAATTTCACTCAGTATAATTGAGTACCCTTGCAAAAGTCTTAGAGTAGCTGGCTTTGCAGTGTCTGATGGCACTGTATCTGCCTTATAGTCTGGGCAGAAGGGGGCATAGCTAGTAAATCTGTGCCATCCTTTCCCAGGTGCAGGTGTGTGTGTGTGTGTGTGTGTGTGTGTGTGTGTGTGTGTGTGTGTGTGTGTGTGTGTGTGTGTGTGTGTGTGTGTGTGTGTTTGTATGAAAATCAAATCTCAAACAGTGTGTGTGGCAGCTGCCTGGAGCAGGGGCACGAAGCACTGGTTTTCCAGAGAGAGTGGTGGAGAACTTGGCTTGGACACTCAAATGAGATCTCAACTCTATAGCTGTGCCAGTGGGGAATCTGAATGTGGACCTGGAGGAGACAGAGAAACCCAGACCCCCAGACTAAGTGTATTCCCTGTGTGCTCTTAAGTGAAATTGTGTTTGATACAGAAAGCTGCATCTGGAAATACTGGGTGTATCCATTTTTGTTCCAAGTGAATGTCCCTCTCCAGTGCCAGTGGTAAGGATTCAGCTTCATTTATTACTGACCCAGAGTGGGCATGTCACAAGAAGTACTGTGTTTGACATGTAAAGTCAACCTATTTCACAAATGTGGAGTGCACTGGGTAAGGTTCTTGTCATGCCAGCTGGTATTTTTGATGTGATAGTATAAGTTTACAACTAGTTTTACTGTGGTGGTGGTGGTGATCTTTGAGTACTGGGCCCTTCATAGCATAGGAACCTTAGTGGACATGACCCATTCAGGAATGTGTAAGACACTTTGTAGAGAGACAGGTCTTTCAATCTATCAGAATAGCTAGAGTTACTGAGACCTGAGATCTTTTTGTTCAAAAACATTGAAGTATTTTTAGCTGCTTTCAGTACTTTGTGAGGTATATGCCAATGGGGGCATTATTTTCAATGATGGGCCTAATAAAGGAGGAATACAGTAAGGGTATAATGTATTTGGAACTTGTGGAGATACCACAAAAGATAAGCTGTGTAAAGTAGAAGTATTTTACAACAACCACAAAGATATGGTGGTCAAAGGAAAATCTATCAGCTATATAGAGACCCTACTATCTGGTGACTGTGCCAGAGTGAAATATCTGTATGGTAAGTGGTACAGATACAAACTTTACCAACGTAAACAATGCAGCATTTCAGGGCACTGAAGGTAAGCCCATGATTAGCACACAAAGCACTTGTTTGGTATTGTTCTTGCTGGAGATTTTGAATATCAGAATGAGATTTGATAACTACACCCACTTCTCACAGTATCATCAGACTTTATGCCAGGGAAGTGTATATGTGTATATATATATATATATATATATATATATATATATATATATATATATGGGTTCACTTTATAACATCGAAATACTGAAATGTCGAATTTCAGTATCTTGAAGCTATAAAGTCGAATGTGTGAAATAGCGAATGTTCATAATCGCGAATTTCACATATGTAGAATATATGTCGAATTCACGGTTATGAAGTTGCGCTATGTAATGTCCGGGTTTGTGTTTTGGTGGTGCGCGGTGCCATGTGCGGATGTAGGTGTTATGTCAGGTAAGTGAGTGTTTTGTAAGGGTTTTGAGTGGGAGTTAGAGTGTGTGTGAGGGATTGGAGAATGTGCGTGTGTGAGTGAGCTTTTGTGTTGTGTTTGTGCAATCTCGGAGTTAGTATATGTAAGTAGGGGGTGGGGGGGCACTGCCCCCCACATGGGGGGTGCAGGGGAGCTTGCCCCCCTGCTTATGTGTGTGTGAGTTGTGTATGTGTATTTTATTTTGTTTATGTTGTGATGTGGGTGTTGTGTTGTATGTTTAGTGTAGTGTGTGCGGTGTTTTCGGTTATGTGGTTTCGCGGTTTTTGTTTGTCGGTGTTTTGTGGATTCGGTTTTATAGTCTCGAGATACTGAAATTCGATATTTCAGCATTTCGAGGTTATAAAGTGAATCCATATATAGATATATAATATATATATATATATATATATATATATATATATATATATATATATATGTGTGTGTGTGTGTGTGTGTGTGTGTGTGTGTGTGTGTGTGTGTGTGTGTGTGTGTGTGAGTGTGTGTGCATGTGCACGTGTATGTGTTTATGTGTATCTATCTCTCTGTCTCTCTCTCTCCATATATATATATATATATATATATATATATATATATATATATATATATATATATATGTGTGTGTGTGTGTGTGTGTGTGTCTGTATACAGAACACCAAACAGGTTGTCAATGACACACACAACACTCACAGCACCTACAAAGGATCAGATACATTGATCCAGATATGATTATGTGGTCACACATAACTTACCCAATCCTCAAAGTCCTCTTAAACCCAGTCCTCAGAAACACTGCATGCACACAAATAAGACAACTCCCACCACAGCACATAAAACCATATCTCCTTGTGCCTCAACTATCATGCCCGTGAGGCGTAACACCATACAACCCAATATTTTGGTCATAGGAGACTCTATTGTGAGAAATACTGATATCCCTTTCACCAGGCTGGATAAGGAGAAGTTTACATTTAGTTGCCTGTCAGTGACCAAGATTCATCACATCATGCAAACACTTAGATCACTAATCCTCAAGTACTAGTATAACTCAGTCATAGTCCATGTGGATGTAAATGACCTGAGACGTCCCTCCCCAGACTATACGAAGAGAGACATGATTGAGGTCTCAGAATATGTGATACAGGCAGATATGAGCCTACCATTGAGCAGCATTCCAACGTATTCATGGATGATGCCACAGTACCAACAGAAAATAATATTCCTCTTTGAATTTTTATCCCTGGAGTAATAATTTGTCTTTTACCAAGGCTTAACTGCAAAGTGGTTTGCCACTGTTTCATGGCTGCTGTAATGTAATTGATCACTATAGGGTATATGTTATAATTTCCGGTTGTGGAACACAAAGTTACCTAACAGGAAATCACTGGGACTCAACAATACATGGAACCATGCTCTACCACTAATATATTGTTGTGCAATAGGTTACATTGTAATCAAGACATGGAGCTGGGCTCTACCTCTAACATATAGTTTTGTAGCAGGTTACATTGTAATGAAGACATGGAGCCAGGCTATACCACTAACATATTGTTTTGTAATGTGTTACATTGTAATCAAGACATGGAGTGAGGCCCTACCACTGAGCACTGACATATTGTTTTATAATAGGTTACAATGAATATTAATATTTTTTTATTTGTTTGCAGTGCTTACTTTTTGCTTAGTGAATATATATACATTTGCTAGCAGAGACCCTCAAATTTAGGTGACTGGAATGCAAACCAATACTGACTACCTAATCACTCTATATGCTTCAACTCTAGTAGTAAATTAATTCATAGAAAATAAGATTCTGAACATCTTGGTAAAGATGAAGGGTTTTACTCCTTTTTCATTATTTGCCACCTGCCACTGAGTGATGATCATTGACACCATATCTCTTAATTATCCAGATTTTCACAGATTTTTTCCTTATATTTTCATGTGTTTCTCATAAAATTTGTTATTTTCTTGCAAATCACTGAGGAATGACATCACTAAATAATGACAGATATTTTGAGAATTTAGAGTCTTCAGAAAATGCATGCTAATACAATCCTGTTATTCTAGCAACTTTCAAAGTTTATAAGAGCAATATTTAAAATCTGTCTCTACTCTTGGGTCTTTGTTCCCCAACTATTTTAGGCTCTGTCCAGATTTCTAACACTAAGAGGTTGAGAGGTATATTGACCACACAATACCCCATATGGGGCAGATGGAAATATGCTTGCTTCCAAATTATCTGTTGAAGCTGCCATTTACCCTATGCATCTAGTGCTAAGGCCAAGTTGTTTGTCTTTTCGGCTTTTCCCGGTTAGGTACCATTTCAAAATTTTGTTGAAATTTTTTCATCTCAGTCTTCACAAAAACACAGTTTTTGCATTTTATACCCTTAAGTACATACCATTAACTACATTTTAACTAACATTTTCTACTTACATGCTAAGTAAAATTTATACAAATAATGACAATATTTTTACAAAATGCTATAATGTGCCATATAGAAAGCCTTAATAAGTAAGAAGTGTTTTACTACAAACTTTGTTTCATCATCATTGGCTAGAAGTCCGAGTTCAATAGGTGTTTGAAAACATTTTCGTAGCAAAGAGAATTCCACAATAGGTGTGAAATGAGGTGAAAATATGTTGTCATTTTAATGAGGCAGTGGAGACAGAGTTCTCTCTCTGTATGACTAAGAGATTTCATTGCTATCAAGTGCTTTTCCCTGAAACAGTTGCACACATTGTTGCTGGTTGTGACATGTTAATTGCAGAAGGACTGTATACTGAAATGCATAATAATGTGGCAAGACTGTTGCATTGGGGATTGTGTAAACATTATGGTATTGAAGTGGCTGAAAAACACTGGAAACATGAGCCATAAAGCATCATAGAAAATGATGAAATCTACATCACATGAGATCACCCATTACCAACAGTTCAAAAGATAGATGCTAGAAAACTGAATATAGTGGTCCATGAAAAGAAGACAAAAGTAGCATTGATCAATAAAACTGCCACACCCAGTGACTCCAGTACACAAAAAACTAGGTACTCTGTATAGGAATAAACTTTATCTCACAAACAACACAAAAACCACAATAGCTCAAATACATTTGATCTCAACCCTGATGTACGCATCACCTATACTCACCAACCTCAGAAAATCTTACCTTGAAAAACTTGAAATGTGCTAGAATAAAATTGCTAAATCTGCAACCAACTCAAACTTTAGGTCTCATCACTGTAAAGCACTCTGGCAGCTCAAGTGGCTTGAGCTTCCCCAACTCCTGCTTTATTACCAACTAACAATGGCCCAGAAAATGCTCTATCAGGAAGAAAAGACATCTGCCCTGCAAAATCTACTGCAACCATACTCTAGTACCAGAACTTTATGATGCAACAGCAAATGCCTGATAAAAGTCTCCACTGTCAATAATCAGGCTGGGAAATCCCTCTTCTCCAACTCTATAGCTAAAATCTGGAATGCATTACTTCCCAGCATAACATCCACCACAACATCAGTACATTTCAAACATTTACTAAAAACTCACCTATCCAAAAATGAATATGTCCATGTATGGCTCCTGACTAGAGAACTTGTTCTTAATGCTGCTTCTATATTGATTCAGTCTTATTAACTATACTTTCTAATACAAATGATATCTAATGCAGTATTAGCTATGCCTTTATATAACACTGTGTATATTTTCTACTGTCTTCTACTGTGTCTGTCCTATATATTGCACTTGAATCTTTGTTAGATATGCTTATTTTATGTGGAGGTTTTCTCCCTGAGCCTATGGTGAAAAAGGACTTGTGTCCAGTCAGACTTTCCCAGTAAACAAATGTAAAATCAAATAAATAAAATTTGCAGGCAGAGCCGAGAGCAGTGAGGAAAAAAGATACGCAGACAGTTCCAATAGTAGTAGGAGCAATGGGTCTTATAAAAAAGAATCTACAATCATATTTAGATATTTAAATCTACAATCATACTTAGATATGTTACCAATACATGTAACTGCATACGAATTGCAGAAAGAGTCATTATTGGGCACATTGTGGGTGCTGCAAAGACCATTTCTGTCTGACATCAAAGATTGAAACAATACTAATTTCATGAACTTTAATCATACTTTGACTTAGGAATGGGGTCCATTCCTGTCATGGTATTAGAAACCCAAAAGACTTGGAGAAATTAAAAAAAGGATTACAAATTCAGTGTATGAGTAGTTGTACAGAAGGCTTTATTGAAGGGGGTCTGAACTTCCTAAAGGATTTTGGACTTATTTAAAAAAATTACTGTCAGAGGGAAAGTTGGAAGAGAGTTTAGTGTGATGTTTTTGTCCTATTTTCAGAATAAAACTGGATGAATTTTATGAAAGGAAGAATCATGAACTTGGGCCCTTTTCAGGAATGTATTAGGGATAATGAACATGTTTTGTTGTATGGATAATTGGTACATCTTTGAAGGTTAGTTTCAAAAACAGATAATCATCATGGTAGAAGACTGCTGTAGCATCACAATGTAATATAATTGCAACAGGTAGCTGCTGAATATTACAGGTATGTACAACCTTCACTACTTCTGAGAGATTTTTCCTTGGAATGTGATGAATAACTCATTTTCAGATGTTGTATTTTGCATACACATTGAGGGAGAAGTACAAAGTACATGCTTAGTGTACTTTTGTTGCATTTTTTATAATGTTGTGCAGTATTGGAATTTATTTGTGTACTTTCTGTTTCCTGTTCTAACTGTGGTTTCCAACTTTTGGGCTTATTTGTACAGATCAGTTGAGTATTTATTTATATGAGTAAGTGTCCATGTGTACATGTGTGTGGTTTG
Source organism: Protopterus annectens (assembly GCF_019279795.1). Lineage (NCBI taxonomy): Eukaryota > Metazoa > Chordata > Ceratodontiformes > Protopteridae > Protopterus > Protopterus annectens. The sequence continues at coordinate 166,595,559 of NC_056736.1, forward strand.
AGATGTGTCCTTCCTTGTTTGTGAGTGGTAGAAAGGAATGTATGCTATGAGCTGCAGCTTCCTAGATGACTAATAGCATATAAACTACACAGTAAGACACTAAGACACTTAAAAGACCTACTGGCAAAATGTAAAATCACAGCTGTATATTGAACCACATTAGCCTAATTAGGTAGATGTAGCATAGTAATCCATTTTGAGAGCACATAGATTTTTCATACACTTTGTTTGCATAATAAAGGATAAGCTGGGGTTAGAGACAATCAGCAGAAGACTGAGATGTAGCATTGTCCTTATGTTTCTGCATTTTGTATATAAAGCCCCCAATGAATGCCATTATTTATATACTAATGTGTATAAACACCCTGGGTACATCTTTCAACGATGCAAGCAATTATAATTTTGCTACCTCATTCTTTATCATCATTCCTTCTCACATCCATTTCCCCAGTGGTAATGGTTTCCTTTTATTCTTTATTGTAGCATTGTTTGTAGAATGTGTGCATTTTGAAGTGTGGGAGCCCACCTTTGGAGATGTTTTTCTTTCAGCTTTTTCCGGTTAGGGGACGCCACAATGGAACTCCGTCTGCTAATGATTGGCAGTAGATTTTTTTAAGGTGCTGAGGTGCCAGCTCGACGCCCAACCTTCAACTAAGGCATGCCCATTCACACATGTCTTTTGAAAGCAGGGAGGACATGCAGACTCCACACAGAAGATGCTCCAGCCGAGAATCGAATGGGAGAACTTCTTGCTATGATGCGACAACGCTACCGCTGCCCTACCGTGGCTTCACCTTTATGTATGTGTATAAAATGCCAGCCTCATCTGCCATATATGTTTGCCTATCTTCTGGCAAATATGTGGTTTGCTATTGTAAGACAACACTATTGCTAATCAATATTATCATGAGAATACAAAGTTTAAAACTAAGCATCTGCTTATTTCTTAGTAGTAATATTTTGTTATCTGGCCTCACCACCTGATGTGCATATGTATTTGTGAAGAGTTGTAGGTAACATATATGTATGCTGGAAATTGAACAAGGGTAGATAAGTATGCTCTTGTGTAACCTTGAAGGGATGTGGTTTGAGATGATTTTGCTTATTTTTTTTTTTTTTTGTCTGACAGCCACTATGAATTATTTGGACATAATGGCTTGACATCATACCCCTCAACTGAACAGATTTTCACAGAATGCCCAGATTTTTACTTTTATGTTTTGGTCTGCTCCTCATAAAATTAATGGTTTTCTGGATGTTTGTGGCAAATCAATGAGACCTGAATTCATTAAATAATGGCAGGTATTTGAGTCTCCGACTTCATACTCGTTAGAAAATGCATGGTAACATGAGACCTTTTATTCTAGCAACTTTCTAAGGTTATAAGAGCAATATTTAAAATGTGTCCCTATTTTTGGAGCTTTGTTCCCCCCATTAGTTTTGGCTTTGTCCACATTTTTTGTAGTAAGAGGCTGAGAGGGTGCTTCCACCCTGCACAAACTTTGAAAAAAATCTTGTTTTCCAATGTTCAAGTTTTCAGATAGTTGATCATATGGTCTTGACCATGTGAATTTTGACTTTCTGAAAACTCAGGATTCTGAATGGGATCCATATATATATGTGTGTGTGTGTGTATGCATGTATATATATTCAGTTTTAGCATATAAGCCTTTGCATAATTTCTGAATACTGATAGTTGCAAAGATGTTTCAGGTTTCATTCTTATGCAGAATGTGAATGATTTGTGGCATAACTCTGAACTGTCCAAATTTTTGCAGAATGTCCAGATCTTTGACTCATATTTTTGGTCTGTTACTCATAAAATTTGTGGTTTTCTGGCAAATCACTGAGGATTGCCATCACTAATTAATGATATGCATGTGTGTTTCTGACTTCATATCCTTCAGAAAATGCAAGCTACTGCAAAAAATCTGTTACTGTTGCAACTTTCTAAATTTATAAGGGTAATATTTAAAATATATGCCTGCTTTTGTGCCCTTATCCCCCATTATTTTAGGCTTTGTCCAGATCTCTTAAGCTAAGAGGTTGAGAGTTATGATTTGTGGTCTGATCTGACAGTAGACAAAGTTATAATTGGTGGGGAGCAAAGCTGCTCCATATTAGTAAGGACCAAAGCTCATCACTGTTTTCATCATCTGAGTTCATTCACTTTTTTATTGTCCTTTATGTGTATTTATTGATATTCCATGATACCATTCTACCTAATAACATATCATCTCATATTGGCAGGATGATCATTACCTTGATGTAGAAGGCCACCCATGTCTGCCTAAACAAGTACAATAATCCTCTTCTACTTAGCACATTTTACTAGTGACACTAATGGTTCTATATGTCCCAAAGGAAGCAGATTCTCCATTGTAGATAGGAACCACTTTAGATCTTTGCCATAGCTTAAGAACAAACTCTAAAGTAGAAGAGAATATTTATTCACTGCCTACTGCTCAAGTGCCTTTATATCACATGCCTGTATTTTCTTGGTGCTACAACTTCCCTGCTTTAAATGCTGCTTTTGCACATTTATCAAGACCAAATTACATTCTTATATCATCTGAGAAAGCTTTGAGCACTTGCATGTGTGCTTTCTGCTCCTCATTTGATGAATTATACAGCTTTAAATCATCCACAAAACCAAGATGAAAAGTCTACACTGTTGTTTTCTGGGAGGAAATTGTAACCATGACCTAATCTGTTAAGTACACAGTTTAATGGATTAAGAGCAAGACAAAACAGCAGCAGTGCCAAAGAGTCACCTTGGAATACCCCCCTTTGAAATTTTATCTCTGGTTTAATAATTTGTCCTTTATAATGGCTTAGCTGCAAAGTGGTGTCCATTGTTTCATAGTAATGTGACTGATCAATGTAGGGTGTATATTATATAAGCACTCTTTTATCCATGACTGGGGGATGATGTCAAATGTGTTTTGTAATCCAACATTGCCATGCTTGGACTATTTCTCATTTTACAATCCACCTATTTAAAAACAAATTATCCTTTGTTCTTTTTGACTTTCTTGTATTACCCTTTTGTTCTATTGTCATGATTGAGTTTTCTTCTATATGACTATAAACTCTGTTGGCATCAGTTCTGGCATAAAATGTATACTTTGTCAGAAGGCAAGTTATTTAATTTTTAGGATAACTTGCAGGTTCACTCTGAAGGAGGAGTATCATTTTTCCTGCTAACTAGGATGTTGTCTGTTCAGGATGTGCATATAAAATACTTTTTATTCAGGGCTAAATCTTTGTTTAAAGATGTTAATACTTTTATCCAGAAATTAGGTACTGCATCTGTGCCTAGGGTTTTCCAGTTAGGAGCTTTTCTTATAGATTCTTAGACTGTTACTAAGCTAGTGACCAAGGGGCCTTTCCAAGCCTAGCCAAGTTTTCCCGAAAGAATAATGATGTCCTACATCCAAATAGGACATTGAGAGTCAGGCATTTATAAGATACCTCTGTCCATAAGGGACATGGGTGCCAGGCCCAGTATAAATTTCTTATTCCCCATCCACTTGTCTAGGTTCTGCTTAAACTGTGTAATAGATGAACTCAGCTTCACATGGATGGGAATCCAGTTCCATAGGAGGGGCAGTCTCTGGGACACATATTTGTCTCTCTAGCATGTTCTGCTTATGTCACAAATAGAATTCAGGTCCCTACATCTTGCATTTCTGGTACTCTTTGACTTATGAATTTATAGGAGATTCATGAGTGTGGGGTTTGTGAATGTCTTGCAAGCCAGACATAGCTCACCCCTCAGCAATCCATAGCAGACTGAGTAGAGGGAAAGGGTTTTAAGGAGCTGTGCATAAGGCAGGTTGATGCCTTGTATTCTTGTATTCATAATTTTCTTTCAGTTTCTCTGGTCATTACTTTATTCCATTTCATATCATGTACATTTTAACTTCTTACTATTTCTTTTACTTCTATCCATTCAGCATCTTTGCTATGTTCCATGGGATCTTCATAGATATTCTCCAAAATGTGTTTATTTCTTCTTTTGTGGCGGTGTTTCTATTCCTCTTGGCTTGTTTCCCAATTCTCTGTAAAGCTTTTTGGGCCATCAATGAATTGCTTATTTTATACCTTTTCTTTATATTTAGCAGCATATCTTCTAAGTTTTCTGCCAGCGCTGATATCTTTAGTTTATTATTTGCAATAGTGTACTATAGATCCTGATCTTCTAATTCTGCACACTCATCTACCTGTATTAGTATTTTTGTTGATCTGTTCCCTCTTCCGTGCTTTTCTAACAGTGACACTTCTTGTCTTAACTGCTTTATAGTTTTCTCTGTTCAGTACCTCCATAATGGCATTTAATTTCTTTCATTCCTTTCCCTTATTGCCCTGTGTTTTTGTGGTAAGACTTATCTGTTATTAATTTAATTACACATTAATATAGCCTATTTACTTCTGTTATATTACACACATTTCTGTTGAAATAGTTAATTACAGTGTTCATTTGTTTAATCAGACTTCTAACATTTTGGGTCTTACTGACTTTCTGTAATCTTTTTTCATTGATCTTAATATGCCTATCAATCTCTATTAAATCAAGAAACTCTTGCCTTAGATCATTTTCTTTTAAACTGAGAGCACATTCTTTGTTCTTCATTTGCTGCAGGCATTCTACAGAAAGTTCATGAACATCTTCCTGTGACATATTCTTTTCAGCTGCAACCTGCATCATCTGTTGCTCTTTCATATGGGAACTCACTTGTCTATCAGTACAGAACATTGACTGCATCAGTTGCCAATGTTCCTTGTTTCTTCCTTAGCTGTGCAAGTCCAGCTAAAGTTTTGTATTCATTTCCTACTGAAGGCTGCAGAGAATCTTCATGTGGCAAGTGATCAGATGCTTCCCACTCCACCTGTTTCTTCTTAATTTGTTCATTGTTCCATCATGCTGTGACATTACTGCTGTAAGATTTTCTACACTAAATCCTTCACCTCGCGGGTGATCTATAACTTCAATTTCTATCTCTTTAACTTCCCTATTACTGATCCTCTTTTCTACTTTCCCCCTTTGTCTTCTTATTTTTTGTATTGTAAAATGTTCAATATCCAGATGCCTTTGCCTGTATGTTTCTGCAAATATCTTTGGTGCCACTTTTTTTGTATTGATTTGTTTTGCTTTCTCTTTTGCATAAATATCGCACCATATTACATTTGTTTTACTTTCCCATGTCCATATTTCTTCCTCAGATGTCTTCCACTCTTCCTGTTTTCCTTACTTTGGGGACTAACTGTTCCATCATGCTGTGATATAATCTGTGTTAGACTTTCTACACTAAATCCTTCACTTTGCAAGTATTCCATAACATCAGTTTGTATTTAACTTCTACTTTACTAATCTTCTGTATTACATCCCTCCTTTGTGATCTTATTTTTTTGTGTTGTGAACGTTTCCATACCTGGATGCATTTGTCTGTAATTCTCTTCAAATATCTTTGCCGCTGCTTTTTTGTATTTATTACTTTGGCTTTCTCCTTTGCATAAATATTGCAGCATATCAGAACTCTCTTTCTTTCCCATGAACATGTTAGCTTTTATGCCTTTCAAAAATCTCTAGGTTTTGCTCTTAATATTTTTTGCACTTCCTCAGTACTTGTCTTTACAAACAGCCCAAAGTTTCTTTCCCCGGGATTCATGAAGCTCGGCGCAAGGCCGGCATTAGGCTTGCGCTGACCGTGTGGCGTGAAGATGGTGCAGTAGCGCCAAATGCATATTAATGAAGGCATGCTGCCGCCACAGCCACGTGCATAGGAAATGAGCGCGAGTGCATAGGGTGTGTCGAAGTGCCGCACGGAGACGTGGAAATGTCAGCTGTCGACGTGCAACCTAAAATGCTTGCATATAACAATTTGAAAGCAATAGTAATCACATCTGTCAGTGTCTGTGGATACTGAAACGTATGCAAAGCATGCAAGACAGTTCCTGCGAACACAAAATGAAGAAGCAAACACAAATGCATGGTAGGGAATAACGGGTCCCTATCCCTCGAAAAAATGACATTGAAAACCGTGTGCCCGTAGTCCAATGCAGTGTAGATAGTTATACCAAGTGGAAGTGAAACGCATCATGTTAGCGAGCCACCAATAGGTACGTCCAGCCCAATGGTCAGGGTCACCAGCTGACCCACACTGTGAGGGAGAGTACACAGCTGGGCAGATGTGTCCATAACAAAACCACGATAAATGTAAATATCTAGTGACCGTATGACAGAATTATATCCCACAACGCATGTAATAGTCACATACAATAGGTATGTCCGTATTTAACATACCATATGTGACAGGAAATAGAATAAGCATGAAAACGAAACAGAAGGAGCATATAAGCTGCTACAACAATAAGGCAACATGTAGGCTTAAAGGAACAGTATTATCTGTAGCATTGACTGTGGGTACGTGTTGTCCAGTACAATCGGATATGTGTCCGGAATATATCCCATCCTGGACATAGGAAAAGGTGGCATCCTACCAATGATCAGAACAGTCGGCCAAAATCCGCACATATGCGGTCCAAGCCGTACTTGTCAGCATGTGTCACAGTTGAACGGGTATTACCCGAGTGTACCAACCATGTCATGAAAGTTAAGTATGGGTGTGTACCTATGTGCGTGATGTATAGCATGTGGAAGGTGAAACATGCCAGGGTAGTCCACACAACCATACAGGTATTTGACATATGTAGTGTATGCAATGTGTTACCTTGACCGTGTCATGGGCCATCAACCAAAGCAGTGATGGATGGAGTGTCAGGAATATGTGTGTGGGGGGGATGGGTAATAGTATAATCCTCAAAGGCGAGACTGTGTCGAATGCAGAATAGGTGAACTGGAGGTGTATGAGGGAGCAGCGGGTGAATCAGAAAGAAACACAAAGAACATGTATACACATCTGCAATACAACCTGACAGGCCATACTGTAGAACACAATCCCACAAACATATGAATAGTAAAATGTGCGATACAAATGCACAGAAATGTCACCGGCACATACCCACAGATTGTTCCTGATGGAACTGGCCAAATCAAATGCAACACACCTGGATGCATAATGGAATACCCATCATCCCCTCCACAGCACACAACCCACCCCCATACCTGAACGTCCACCAAATCCAGCCATACTTGGCCTACTAGCTTGGCACAACCACATCTGCACATAGTGATCACTACTCATATGTAGTAGGCAGTGTCACCCTAGGCAGTTTCAGGATTGCAAACTATGTATCCCTTGCATGTAAAACCCTCAGCACATTTTCGTAACACCAAAAAAATGGTCTGTATTGGTCTTGTTAAATTTTTGGATATCCCTCATGGGATAATTAACCTGTGTAAACATTAGAATTGGTATTAAGACACAATGTCCAGTCCTGTAGACATCTGGACACAAGTTGGAATGTGCAGTAGTGGTGCACGAGACTGTGCAGCCCTAGATGGTCATACAGAACCTGCTACCCAGGATCAAACACCTACCCATGACGCACATGTCCCGACATGAATAATCGAGAAAATATATTGTACACATTCGCATAGTGACACATGGAAATAGGGTGATGAAGGCACTGACGTAAACAGGATACCCCTTGATCCACTGTGTGAGGGACACAGGGGAAACCCCCCCCCTGTTATATGTAGTGGAACCACCCCCCGTATATTTTTACCCCGACCTAATAATTGGTCAGAGGTGCCCAAACTTTCTGTAAACACAGGTAGAATGTTAAAATCTGGACTAACTCTGTCCATGTGCAAAATCTAATATTTGAACAGCGACAGGGCAGTTCTAGTCACCAGTCGGACAAGTTTAAACCCCAGACCAGCACATGAACACCTGACAATCAAACACACATATTGCAGGACTATAAGCGTGGAGTTCTGAATACCCTTTGGGTGAAGACATGCAGCAGGGTCCGGGGTAGGAAACGGGGAATGTCAAAGTGTAGTACTGGGTTTTCCCAGCAGGAGAATGGATGCCTGCTGTGAAAAGGAAGTGGTGAGGCTATGCCAGGGTATATACATATAAATGAGGCAGAACAACAATAGTGTAGTGGTTAGAGCATCCCCCTGGGTAAAGGCTTTCCCCGGTTAAAACCCTATAGCACATATTAATTTATTGTGTAATGAATGCCTCTGTGCTGTAAAAACATTTATACATGTAAAGGTGCCCGTGTCTGCAGGGGGGATTCCATCAATAAAAGTGGTACTTTCATAAGGAATAAGGAAGTAACCCCAAAGAAGTGGCAGTAAACATATGTAACTCAGAATAAGTAGATGCAAGTGCCTCTTGTGGGGGCCTTGTAGCATAGCAAATGTATGTTGTCTTTAAGTTTAATTTTAATAGAAAATAGATAGATAGATAGATAATAATAATAGAATAATAATAATATTGTGTATAGATAAATATACAGACATAACAGAAATATGCAATTATATATATATATATATATATATATATATATATATATATATATATATATAAAAATTTTAAATAAATTTAAAAATGAAAAAACATAAGGGTTGTAAAGGGGAATCTAGAGCAAAATTTATAAAGTGCTAGGCTATTCAAAATAAAGCTGCACAAGGGTAGGGGACCCTATTCACACCAGAGGCGGGGTTATACCAGTGGCCATAACATCTTGAAGTGTTTGTCAACATTATACACAGGGGGAATGTAGTACATTTTTGGACCACCTACATTTGAAACCCCCAAATCATTCATAATCCATAACACCGGGAAAAACCCTTATGTGCAAATATGAATGGATGGTGACCCTGTGAAAAAGGGGTGGTACAAAATGTGTGTGGGGCCCCGCTCTAAAAGGGGGAATGTGAAAAGGTGTGTCATGGCTGCGATATCAGGTGTATAATGGCTGTTATTTTGGAAACTCAACAGGTGTGCTGGAGAAACTATGGATATGCTTATGGACACAGGAGTGCTGGGGTATGTTGCCGGTTGCAATGGGCAGCCGTGGAGGTCAGCTAATGCGTAGGTGCAATTCCCAGATGGGCGTCATCTGCATGGAGACATGCGTGAAGGGGGTATCTTTGGGCCGTTGTGCGTCAGGGCTGGCACCCCGGCATGTAATACCTATGCCCCCCATGGGCGGGGAGTTCTGCTGTGAAAACCCCAAACCCAAAAGCAGAAAGACACAACTACATGCAGAACAATATGTTGATAAATCTCAGAAACACAAACACTCATTCCCTATTAACATTAATAATATGAATGTGCACAGAAACAAACACAGTAGCAGGAATAAAGGCCCCATACGGTAATAGGTGAATGACACTGTATCACATCACACTTATCGGGCACCCCAGACATAAAAACGTGCATCTGTCCCTGTATAAATGTAGTATATACACAAGTTCCCCAAGTGAAGTGCCCATAATGACAAAAACAATAGTATGCTGTTGAAGCAGAGAAAAAAAATACGCATGTGAAAGTGTCTATGTCGAAATGTATGGGTTAACGGACACACAGATTTTTAAAAAAAACATATAAATATATATATATATATATATATATATATATATATATAGATATGTATATATATCTATATATATCTCTATATAAAATATATATATATATATATATATATATATATATATATATATATATATATATTTTAACAAAAACATATATATATATATATATATATATATATATATATATAAAATATATATATATATATATATATATATATATATATAATAAAAAAATATCATTTAATTTTTTAATTACATTAACTAGGTTACAAGAAATTAAAAACATATAAATATGTGGGGGGTCCAATAAATGGTTGTACCCCCAAAGCTACCGTCAGACATACAGACAGGCAATAAAAAATACACTGCTGCTGCCCAAAACACCAGGGGGTAAGTGGGAGAGATCTGCAAGGTCTACACTTTAAACATGGAAAAATGCCCCTTGGGGGCCCCCCAAAAAATTCAGTGTATTTTAAACCCTGTTGTCATCGATGCGAGCAGGATGTAGGTGTACATGGAACAGTAGGTTGTGCAAGTGTGATAATACATGGGTTGACAAAGCTTTCCATGTGCCCCGAGACGGAGAGTGGGCAATGTGGGGTGTGCTCATACCCCAGCTTGCTCACATAAGTATTTTCATGAGTGCTGTAGGGGGTGCCAGGTAGGTGGACCTGGGTATGCAATAATGGGCTTAAGTGTGCAGGTGCTGGTTAGAGATGTAGTAGGCCTGCCCAGTGGAAGTCATTAATATTCCTATGTGGGCATAGAATGCCTATCTCCCAAACCTGAAGAGCACATCTACCGGATAGTCTGTAAACCTTTGGGGGGAATACATAGAGACCAAATCAGTTTTTACCCGATTAGCAGGGGGTCCATAGTTATGAATCAGAATGTAACAAAGTCCAACTAAACATTTCCCAGAACTAGTGATATTAGGTGGACAGGTGGCGGAATACAGGTAATGACAGATGACAACATGTATGAGTCATAAACAGCATGTACCTCGAAAAAGCGTGAATGAATACATATGCTCTGTGACTTTTCAATGTGTCTGGTTAATAGAACCAATCATCTAAAGGGACAGGGGTTATGCAGTGTTCCTGATACAGTGTTCATTCTCCCCATTGGTATGTGAGGTCTGCTAGGGGCGGAAAGTGCAAAATTTTGCTGACCACCTTAGGTAGATGATAGCATAATAGATGGGGTTTCCCACCCCCTTTTGGGGGACACACCCGTCTGGGCAGTTGTGTCCTGCAAAATGTGTTATGGCACATGGCCTGTGAGTTGGGAAAGGAGGCCATATGTTGTGTGTAGTGGTGTCAAAATTAATTTTTTTATAAAACAGCTACATGTAATAGGAAACAGTATTAAATTATAATGCTACAAGAATAATTAAAGCTTTGCAAACCGGGGAAAATGTCAGTTTACTACTGGCTGGGGGTATGTGTTGCCTTGACACATGTGATAGCTCTACATATAGGTCTATAGGGGCCACCATTCTGAATGGCCAAAGTGGGACCTGCTCTGTAGAAATGTCAGATGAAAGGGAAAAACCCTCATAGTACAAAAATATACATATCACAAAATCAAAGCGTAGTCTAGCAGCAGTAAAGTTGCTTATGCTACTACATTTAACATATGGGGTTTGTCGGGTTACAAGATTAACAAAACCACTGAAAAAGAATATGAGAATGCCCCCTAATCAGGACAGTTGCAATGGCTGGTATTTTCACATGACATATGCCTAATGGGGACTGTCCCTCAAAGTGGGGGTGTTACTCCTACAGTCTCCGTCGTGCTTGGGGGGAAAAAGCTTAAAATGGGTTCTTAGCATGTACCAAGCTCGTTAACAAAATCATTTCACATGTCAACTTGCAGAGAATTGGTTCCCATGTATCGGGAAATAGATCATATGGGGAACCCAAAATTGCGTCACTGGACGGGCCGGTCTGGACCCGGTCCCCCAAAAGGTTAGACATACCTGATACTGTGGATGTAGTCCGATGTTTTCACACAAGGGGTCCCCCCAGCGTGGTGACAAATGTGAAATTGGGGGGGTGGGGTTTGTCTACCATATGGGGGACTGTCAAAAAAATGTGGGTCTAACGGGGAAAAAGGGGTTTTCCCGAGGTCAGCAGTGCTTAAATTTAAAAACCGCCAAAACCCCCCACCTGCTGGAATGTGCCTTGCCCCGTCTGTATCCAAAGGGCGGGCTGTTTAAACAAAAAAGGGCCCCATTCCCTGTTGGTAGCAGTCCCCCACATAGCTCATGTGAATTAAAAATAGTATATTACAGACAAAAACCCAACCTTGGGAGTCATCCCAGTTGGGTGCTGGCAAAATAAACCCCTGGTGTATGCATGCCCGGAAACCTGTGTTTTGGTCATGCCCCTTGACTTTTTTTTGTCACCCATTAAAACCTCATGGTTGACTGGGATGGCCCGTTGCGTGTCCCTGTCCAAAAAGTTTTTTGCCACCCCCTGTTCTACACAGCTGATGTGGTTGGGGGGTAAAGGGCTTGGGATTTCGTTCTCATGGGGGTTTTACGTGGGGGACATGAAAATTTACACGCCCCGGGGGGGGGGAAAGCTTCCTGTTTAGGTTATGGGGCCATGGTTGGACTCATCTGTTTCTTGTCTGGTTGGGGGTTATTGGGGGGTGTGGATCCAAAAAGCTGGGTTTGGGGTCCCGTGGGGGGTGGATCCCCCTGTTAAATCCGCCCGTGGGTTGGGGTTGTTTAAAATACTCCTTTTGGCCTGTGTTGTTGTGCTTTGGGGGTTGGGGACAGGGGGATATCCTAGGCCCAAATTGGGGTTTTTTTTGCCCTTTTGGGGCCAACCCCAGTGCTGGAATGTGGGGTGGGTGATACCTTTTTACCCCTTTGCTGGGTTTGGCACCCGTGTCAAATGGTTTTTCCCCCATTTTCAGTGCATTGCCCCTTGGTGTATGTCTGTGCCCTCAGTGCCCAAATTTTTTTTCAATTCCCCAAACAAGGGGAAAAAAATTTTACAATGTTTTTGGATGGGGCCCCGGTTTTTCAACCCAGGATGGTTAGGGGTGTTGGATAAAAGCACCCCCCATACATGGAAACGGGGTTTTCAAAAGTCTTTTTTGGCTCCCTTTATGGTGGGGGGTTCCTTTTGTGTGTGCATTGTTTTTTGCCTTTTGGAACATATCTGTGCATGTTTTGGGCCCCGTCATATTTTAATACCGGGGTTTTTTCAGGGTTAATGGGGGGGCCGTGGGTGGGCCCCTCTGTTCCCGGAAGGATGCAGGACAAGTGTGCCTGAAAAACCCAAAAGTGTCAATTTAGGCCCCGTAATAAAATCACTCCAGGATTGCCATCCCCAAAACCCTGGGATAAAAATCCAATTTGTCCCTTCATCCGCCCCTTTTGGGGTTAGTTTCAATGTGTTATTTTTGGGCCCCTACCGAACCTTCCCCAAAAAATAACCCCTGTAGGGGTTTTCCAATTCAAATGGTAAAAGGTGTTCAAACCATATTTGAATTTTCCCCTGGCTTCCCCAGCAACAAAATTTAACCCGGGTTTTCCCACTTTATACCCCCAGGCCTTGGCCCCCCCACCCCCAGGTTTTTGTGCATTAACCCAAACTCCCTTTAAAAGGCCCAAAGGGGAAATTAAAAACATTTTCATCCCGGGTTTATCAACCGTAACCCCGAAATTTTTTATCCGGGGGAAAAAAAACCATTCCCCAAAAGGGTTTGGCCTTTTTTGGGCCCCAGGAAAAATTTTTTTAAAAGTTTAAAACTATGTCCCTTAATCCCCCTTTTATAAAACTTTTCCCCTAATTTAAAAACCCCCTTATTATTAATTTTTTTTTGTACCCCCTTTTTTTTAAATTACATATAATTAACAAAATTTTTTTCCCCCAAAAATTTTTTACATTTTACACACATTTTTTTAAGAAAAGTTTTCCCCTTTATATCCCCCCAACCAAGGGGGGGACCACCAATTGGACAAGCCAAAGGCAATTAGACCCCCCGGCAATAAAAAAGGGTACATGGGTTGGGCCCAACCCCTGCAAATTTTTAAAGTAGTTTTACCCCCAATCCAAAAACCCCTGTTGTGTTCTGTTCCCTCACAATGGTCAGGGAAAAAATGTATTTTAAGGGTTTAAGATAAAGGGCCCCGCCCTGACATTTAACTTCACCCCGGACCTAAAAATTGGTTGAATGTGTTTTTTTTTGACCCCAACCCAAAAGTTCTTTCAAAAATCTCCCTTTGGACACTATTAGGTAGCAAAAAACAACCCCTGAACAAAAATTCCAAAAGGCTAAGGGCCCCCCACAGATTTTCCAACAACATTTTTTTGGGTAATAACTTTTGGGGGCCAAACCCCCAACCACAAAAAACCCTTCCAAAAGGGGGGGAAATTGAGCCCCCCCTAAAACCTGTCCCCAGGTTTCCAAAAACCCCACCCACCCGCCAATTTATTTTGTTTTAAAAGGAAAAAAGGGTACCGGGTTTTAGCATCAGCACTCCCAGAGGCATACTTCTAGGTGGATGACATCATCAGCAAAGGCAAAGGCCGATGGGGGAAAGTATGGGGTGAGCCTTTTAAAGGGATTACTCTGTCCCCGGCAAAAAACACAAACACTTGGCAGGGCTGGGGGCGACATAAAACCCAACCCTTTTCACACTACAGCATTATGCAGTTACAGAATGCACTACCCAGATTATTTGGGAAAACAGCACTCCCAGAGGCATACTTCTAGGTGGATGACATCATCAGCAAAGGCAAAAAGATGCCGATAGGGAATGTATGGGAGTGAGCCCTCTAAAAGCATTACTCTGTCCCCCGGCAGCTGGAAAAACACACACTTGGCAGGGGTGGGGGTGAACATACACCTAAATACCCTTTTCACATTTCGCATTACCACAGAATGTGCTACCAAATTTCTGGAACACAGCACTCCCAGAGGCATACTTCTGGGGGGATGACATCATCAGCAAAGGCAAAAATGCCGGGGGAAAGTATGGGAGTGAGCCTTCTAAAAGCATTACTCCCCCCAGCTGGGAACACACACACACACACACACACTTGGCACGGGGGTTGAACATCCCCAACTACCTTATCACACTCAGCATTAGCAGTTACAGAAATCTACCGGGTTACTGGAACACAGCACTCCCAGAGGCATACTTCTGGGGGGATGACATCATCCAAAACAAAGACACCGATAGGGGAAAGTATGGGAGTGAGCCATTTAAAAAATTACTCTGTCCCCAGGCAGCTGGAAACACACACACACACACACACACACACACACACACACACACACACACACACACACAACAAACCCCACTTCAGGGGACTTAAAATTTAAAACCCGCTTTCCAAAAACCCGGGAACCCCAAAACACTCCCAGAGGCATACTTCTAGGTGGATGACATCATCAGCAAAGGCAAGGGGGATGGGGGGTATGGAGAGTGAGCAGTCTAAAAACATATTACTTCCCAAAGGGGGCTGGAAAAAAACCAGTGGTGTGGGGGACAACCCCCTATGGAGCACTATTACAACACTACATGGGCAAGGAAAAGACAACACCCTTCAAGACAGTCAAATGTGTTCAATGTGGAAACCATCCTGACATGGGGATGACATCTGTTGCCTGGATGACCACTTGGGTTTCAGGATTTCAATGGTCATGCCCATACACAGGGCACAAAAGGTGTCACTGGGCATGCTCACACAGTAAGCATCCATTTGGAATGACTGTGTCCATCTACACAAATGTACTGGGCATGCTCCCCACTTAGTAGTAGCAAAGGGCTGTCTTGTATGCCCTGGATTCTAAAACGGAAGGGCACAGTTTGGAATGTACTGTGTGTCCCTACACAAGGGGTTCATGCTCACACACTTAGTAGAAACTGTCTTGTATGCACGGGTTCTAAACACGGAAGGCACAATTTTAATGGGGCATTCTTCCCCGGCACACAAAATTTACAAAAGGTCAGTGCTAGTTGTGGCGTTGTTGCTGACAATCCAGATCCAACAAAGGGGGAAAACGGACATCTCTGCAGTGAGGAACACCCTTTGGGACATTTGCACAATAGCACTACCACCGTATACCTCAGATACAGACATGTGGGCCAGAAGACCGTGACAGACCGCTCCCGGTGTTACTGTCCCCCCATGAAACCACCATTTTGGGAATAACCCCAAAACCATCACAATTTTCAGGTGCGATCCTGGTAAATGCGCTTTTACTATGTAGCCCTCAGACATCACCATGTCCTTGGACCAGCAACACACATCCATACATTACTACAAAACCATGTTACTCATGACCAGTGGACACATTGGGCTACAGCAACTGTGCAGACTACACATTTCTGACAGGGTTCCATCATGTGGTATGCAATGCAATGAAACCCCTGTTCATAACCAGGTTGGGTCTAAAATAACAGGGGCCCTGGGTCTTAAAGCTGTAACAGATGACTGTCCCGTACACCAAAAAAACCCCTGTTTGGATATGACATACATGTAATCGGAAAGGGTATGTACATGGCCCCCCCCCACACACACACACACACACACACACACAAAAATAGCATAGCTTTTGCTGTCCCGTGCAGACAAGTGGCTACAGCAATCACACGCACATGGAAGGTAGGTCCATGGCTGTTGAATGCTAACAGTCATAAGGTAGCAATGTTGACTGAAACATTCCCCCTGTACTAACCCATGAAAAAACATATCATACAACAGTCCATGTGTCATTTTTGTCATCACACATGTCCACCAAATGCATACAAACATGGCCTACAGGGGAAAGTAGGACCAACACAAAAATGGTAACATGTAGTGGTGTTTTTCCCCTTTTTTCCCCGCTTAACCATTTCCCAAAAAGTGCAGGGGAGGTGAAAAGGGATGGTATTCCCTTTCCAAAAATCAGAAACGCGTTCTTTTGCCGTGGATTTGTTGAAAGAAGGATCACCTTACCTCGCTTTCTGCTCAGCACCTGCCTGTACCGCCATTACAGTCTGGAACGTGCGTCTGGTGACACCAGATGCTGCGCTCTGTCCTGCAGGTGCATGTCTGCCAGAGGTCCTCCTACGAGCAGCACTGGCCACATGCCTGTGTGGCACATCTGCAGTCATTACACTGACACCATGGTGTGGAGACACACCTTCTGTAGCCACCACACGTTCCTGTTCCAAGCTAGCAGATGCTGACTGTCCTTCCTCTATGGCCAATGGTGATGGGGTATGTGTTGGCATGAGAACTGTGTGCAGGGAAGAGGGGGACATAGCTGGGATGGCAACCATTGGCACAGATTCAGCCCCTGACAACCCTGCCTGTACCTCATGCATATGTTCATCACTGATAGTATCTGTGGGGACACTAACATCAGATGGACTGCAGGAGGGTAATGCACCTACATCACCTGTGAATGCAAAGAAAGACTCTACATTACAATAGACACACAGACACTCAGACACACAGACAGACCATGCATGTGATTTGACAGACGGCATGCAGCATGCATGTGATACAGCAGATGGCATGCAGCTCAGATATTAATAGTGGTAGTTAGCATACCTCCCTGGGTTGCACACAACAGCAAGCAGGTGTCGTGTCAGAAGCCATGCAGTTCACACAATCATGGTAGTAAGCATGCATCCCTGTGATACACCATGTGGACCAGCACAGGTTAACAGTACACATGGCTGATGTGACCTTGACATTGACATGTAGTATGACATGTAATCTGCTGATGTGTGCATTGACATGCATACGTCTGACACAATGGTGTCCTGACACATGTACAGTGGTGTAATGGGTATCACATTGCAGTGTTGTCTGTATGCCCTATAGATAGAAAGCACTTTTAGCAGATGTGCATGAGCATTGAAGGGTAGTATGAGGCGTCTACATTGCTATACAGTGTGAAGTACAGACACTGTGCCATTGCATGGCATCATGAGGCGTCTATATTGCTATACAGTGTGTAATACACACACAGTGCACAGCCATGACTGCATGCATACACATTACATAACTACTGTGGATTGTGACCCACGTCGCTGAGGTGTATACACACTAAACCATGATGTGTCATGTGACAGGTCACTGGAAACCTACGGATGACACCCCCGTACAACTACTAAAATGTCTTAGCTGCCTGGCAACCGTGTCCACACATGGCAAACTTGTCAATACACCATGTCCCACATGACATTTATGTACCACACACACGAGGTGCACGGCTGACAGTGATGTCCAACAGCAGCAAGGAAAATGTACGGTATCTGTGGCCTGATGTGGTGTCTATGTCTGTGGAAGCTGTACAGGTGACTACTGTCATGCTATGACACAGTTATGATGTTCAGCACATCTTATATGGTCGAATTAAATGACACCTCCACAAGCTGTGCACAGGCTTTTAGGATGTCCAGTGTTCCACATCAACTATATAACCATTCAACAAAGGCTATAGTTGGACCATGTGTGGACAATGTGCAACAGGGTGTATACACATCACATCTACTGTGTGGCTACATGTCTCTGGCCATCCTCCATGGCCATGTGTGAACATGTGTTGGCCAAATGTTTGTGATGGCCGTCTATCTCACATGTCTGTGTTGTCCCATATGACATACACCCATAGATGTCAGATACATCACTGTCCACAGGGTTATGCAGACAAAGGGTTGTATGTTTGGTATGTGGGGTATGTATTATGGGATAGTGAGACAATATTGCAGCTGGAACACTACATGTCTGGGACATGTCAGATGGCACATCACAATGTGTGCACCCATTGCAGGGGCATATTACACAATGGTGAATCCTGTGGGCTGCCCATATCCCAGCTCACTGTGTGGTACTGTTTGCGTACCACACATGTGTTGTTCCAATGTATAGTACATATGCCTATATTGAACAACACCTCCACCGTTGTATGCACAGCTGTCCACACATCTAGCAATGACAGATACTGTGGTTTCATGTCGGTGTTTCATTTAGTTTGTATATATTGCACATGGGTAGCCAGTGTGATTGATGACAGATGTGACCTGTATATCGTGACTGGACCATACATTATGTGTACATGTGTTAACTGGCCACATGGCAAATAGATATATGCATTAACATGCCTGATACTGATAACTGTCTCACCTGCAATGGACTGATGTCTGTGTGGTACGCCAGAGGTACCTGTATAGGGGTGACACAGCAGTTTGAACATTATCCATGACTGTATGACAGCTACAGGGTGCACAGTGCATGTTAACACATTCACCTGTACAATAGCATATAGTATGCACATGTGTGCATACACAGGGTAGCATACTATAGTATGTGGCATGTGTGTAAACAGACCTTGCATATGATGTTACATTACATATTGTACAGTGACACATGCAACTAAATGGGATATAATAGTCATATGTGCAGTAGTGACTTACCAGGCAAATCCAGGCTCAGTGGTTGGGAGACACCCACCTCCACGATGGCAGCTAGTGTTTGTGGATGCTGTTCTGAGGGTGTCCCCAGGCTGGCCAGTAGCTCCTCGGTGGGTGTGAGTGGGGGCTGTGTTGGTAGGCCACCACCTGTTCCACCTTGTTCCCTGGCGATTGCATTGGCACGCTGTTTCGTATGTCGTATCAGGTCCGTGCAGTGTCTGCGCATGTGCTGGTAGGTGCAGTTATGGCCACCCACATCATTAACCCTCCTGCATAGTTCCTGCCACAGGTCGTCACGCTGCTGGGCATGCTGTGGCACATGGCTGAACAACACCTCATAGTTATCATGGAGGTACAGGATGAGGGCATCATCCTCCAGGTGGCTATACGCTGGCAGGCATGAACGAGGCATTATCTGGAAGACATAATGATGGAGACAGGTCACAGTATCACAGAGATGTACAGAGATACAGCTGCACATACATTTCTATTAAATCTAGTACATATGAACAGTCATCTTTGCAAATCATCATGACACTGACACGACTGACATGTTTGTATCACACACATGTAACACCCATTGTGCATTGGATATCATCACCATATATGTGTGTCACCTCATTACATTGCTCATACTCCATGTGAATGCTGTCTTGATGTGGGCATGTCTGTTTGCCTGTACTGGTGTTCTTACCTAT
This sequence comes from Protopterus annectens, assembly GCF_019279795.1. NCBI lineage: Eukaryota > Metazoa > Chordata > Ceratodontiformes > Protopteridae > Protopterus > Protopterus annectens. Next base: position 166,615,210 of record NC_056736.1, read on the forward strand.
CAGCATATGCCTGGATGTGTCCACAGTAATGCTGTTGACCTTGATGCTGTGTATATGTCACATATCAACACATACACTGCCTTAATGGACATGAGCAGTGGCAATGCACACATGCGCACGGAAACCTTTACATGCATGTGTTTTGCCATATACATCTACATGGCACTGCACAGCAGTTCAACATCCTGCCACGTATCGCCTATGTTGCACATGTGATACACATGGGACAATGGCTAGCCGGACGTTATTCGCAGGGATGGTTATCAACTATAGCATGTACGGGCAAGGTTTTCTAGCTGAATCCGACAGCCATTTTGCCACTGCCAGGTGCATCAGTGCCACATTACTGATCCAGATAGTTAATGATACATCTACCATGCGGTCATCGCACCATGTATGACAGAGATGACATGTGCAGCTTTAATGGACAGGGTTGCATGGTATGGCAGGAGTATGTAACATGTATGGCACAGGGATCCATCCAGCATGTGGCGATCCTTGTAGTAGGATGTTGGCTGTCCATGACATATGTCTTTCAGATCAGGATATGTACGTGTAGCATGTCCAACATCACAGTGTAGCACATGTCTTTATGCAAGGTAGCCAGCATGCTGCATAGTGGAGGTGAGGATTGTGAAGGCTGGTATCGCCCATCCACGCATGGCCAATACCCCTTAAAGGTGATATGTGATCCGATATTGGTCACCCGAGTGCTGAGTATGCCTGTCCAATGATCTCCATGCTCATGGATGGCACCCTGTCATGACATGGGTGCCTCGTATGACTACCTAATAGGCCTGGAGACATCACCAGCTCAGGGAGGTGAACTGCACAGCACCATCCCTTACACACAGTGTCCATAATGTTGACCGCTGCCTAGGTGGTAGTTAATGGGTACAGGGTTATTCACCTAGCAGTGACAATGCTATTATCAGCTGTCAGATTGTGCACATATGTCACGCACCTCACCCACAAAGCCCATTCTGTATGTTGTCCACAACACTGAGACAGATATTGCTCCTAGGTCATGGCCATTCACATCCTTACATACGCATATGCCTCCCATTTGTCTTTGTGGTATGGGCTACAATGAGGGGGGAGTACAAAACATTAACCCTGTTTTACTGCAGCTGCGACTGGTGTGATATGCACATGTCAATCAGACACCTTTTGTAGTGTTGCTTCTGTCAACAGGTCACTGGTAAAACACTCCTGTGACATACGAAGGTACATATAGTAAATTCAGTGTAGCTGGAACACAGTATGGGTGATGATGTCCTATGACCTGTCACAGGTATGCTATGCAGTGTGAAATCATCCGTCCTGTCATCTACATCTGTACTGCTAACATCTACATTGATAAAGGTTCATAGACTTGCAGATCATACTCAGCAGGGTAATAGTACAGTGCCCCCAATTATGACTGGTGTCTCCACTTGTGGGTTGCAGTGGGTTTATATTATCCAACACCCTATCTGTATTGCATATTCATGCTCAGCACTTGTTCAGAACATGTAAGCACTTCATGAGCTACTAATTACTATAGCACCCATTCCAACTCATTTCTTACAAGTACACTGTCTGTCCTTACATTTCCAGCTTGCTTACAGTACAACAGCTGTTGTACACACGTAACTCACATATCTTGTGAGACATGGTTGAATATACAGGCATGTCCAAGTGTCACTTACCAGTGTTATTGCCTGTCTATATGATGAATATGGCAAACATGAGGCAATAGAGCAATGTCACACAGTCAATGCTCACCTCCCAACATACGACACTACAGCCTGTGGGAGATGCACATATGTAGCCATGCTGGGGGTAATGCTCTCACCAACCCAGACTGAACCTGACATTCATGTGGGGACGTTTAACATTTGCAACAAACCCCACTCATCACATAGTCTCACTAGATCTCCACCACCACAGGCCACACATACTATGACTACAACATTTGCAGAACCTCTCCATACTCTCTGTGTAGGCAACAGAGGCAGCCCCCATCACCAAACACAACACCAGTTACTTATAGCCCACAGACTCATGTGTGCCCATCAACTACAGCCAATAGGGTGTCATAACATACCCAACACACCGGTCATAGGTGACTCTGTAAGCGGTCACACTGATGTCCCACTCAGCAGGCTACACAAGGCGATAGTCACTTACATCTGGCTGTCGGGTAACAGGATCTGCAACATAACCTATGCACCCATGCCATACCTTACCAGGTATGATTTGACTGTCATTCTCCATGTTAGTGTGACTGCCCTGAGATGTAACTTCCTGGACTACATGTACAGGGACATGCAATAGCTCTCCGGTCTTGTAGCCCAGAAGGTATCGCCCAAGCCCTGAGAAGCATTCTGCATTCATCCAGACTGATACCACTGTAGAACGACTGAATGTTTCACTTCAACAGTTGCCTATGCTTCTGCTGTCATTCCACAGGCATCCAGTATCTGTCTGCTTTGAATGACATGGTCAACAAAACACGATGCTTTGGCACAGATGACCTGCACCTGTCAGCCCTGGGAGTACAGATAACATGTAAGGCTCTTGCTGCTCCTATACTGCCGGTCTTGAACAGTTTCCAATAACATTCACCACCAGAACAGGAACAGGCAAGCAAAACCTGGGGTAATGTTACTCAATGCTTGATATCTTCATCTCTAACACACTCAGGTGAGGCACTCCTTATAATGGACCACTTTGATATCTCTGCAGTGACTGGGACCTGCCTCTAGGCTCTGGAGAGCACACCTGCATTGACAGGTTATACGCAGACCACACCTTTCAGTCATGTAACCAGGACCGAAACACCCACGGTGGAGGTGTGTCTATATTTCACAAGGATGTACACACCTCCAGGCTGGTTACTTAGCACAATGCATCAGAGGTGATCCATGTGCAATTAACTGTGGCCAGAACTGCTATACACATTGTAACTTGCTACGGATTCAACAACATACCCCACGGTTACCGGCCCTCATTTCTTGGTGTACTGGACAGTAGGGTTCAGACATGTACTACTGATGTGAGACTGACACTACCCCACACTTAACTGGGATACCTACTCATGTACCGATACATTAGGCCAACGCTTTCTGGGATTCATAACCTCCACTCGGCTGGATCAACCCATACACACCACTACCAAGACCAACAATATCCTAGACATGGACATTACCAACATATGACTGGTGTTCCACACCTAGGGTTATCCCCTCATTGGTAGTTTCTGAGCATATGCTAATCACCTTTGTTATCCACATCCCGGCACCACACCCTTCACGGAATACACAGTACAAGATTTCTACAATGCCTACTTCAGACGTCTTATGACAGCGGTAGTAAACGTCATGACACCCGTGCAGATGGACAATGCACTTACAAATGCTGAAACATACACCAGTGCACTTCATTAGCACTTACACGACTGCATGGATCATGCTATCCCAAACAGAGCCATGATGGTACCCGCCAGATAACAGACGCCACTCTGGGGGTCCATTTCCATGGACTTAATGTAGAACAGAAGGTGGAGACTGTTGCAAAGTGGAGTACAATCTCATGGGTGGGGTAGCTCACTGGTCAGCCTCAGTAGGAATCCGGGATCCCTTATCACATACTCCAAAGCTAGCTACGTAAACATTACTGCAACACATTCCAAGGACTACCAAAAAGCATTATGGAGGTATGTCAGTACTCGATGGCAATACCCACATCTGCTCTGACATACGACGGTTAGGCAGGAACATTACAGAACTGACTGATATTGGCAACATCCTGGTAGATAGGTTCAATGCTAACTTTACACCCTCTCACTCCCTACAGGGCCAAAATCCATACAGGAACAATGCAGAGTCCCTGCGGTCACAACTACGCAGTTCCAACCTGCACTCTCTAAGGCCTGGAACACAGACTCCATGTGACCTTCCAACATCCCAGGCTGTGATTTACACAAACCTCAGAACGACATGGCTCCCCACTTGGCCACCAGATTCAGTAATAGCCTTGTATAAGACATTGTGTCCCCTGAATGGTGCACAGCAACAGTTATCACACTCCACACAGGTGGCACCACAATGAACCAGAGGGACTATTGCCCTATACACCTGACTGGACTGTTCTGCAAGGCTATGGGGCACATCATCATGGAAGTCATTCACAGAGACATTGGTGGGCTCCAGACCTTTGATGCCACCCAGGTTGGATTTGTTAGGGCCAGACCATGGCTCCTACACCTGGTGGACTCCTTTGATACAGTTACTAGGGTAGTTGATGACGGTAAGGGGGTCCACACAGCCTACATTGTCCTCTCATTGGCTTTCAGCACCATTCTCCATTTTGGTATTGACAACATACACATCCACCTGCACATCAACCCCTACGTCTCGGGATGTTATGCAAAGTGGCTCACGGACAGGACCCACACAATGAGGGTAGCATACCGTGGTACCTACTGTAATTCAGTTACACTTGGCGTACCACAGTCCTCGGTCATAGGGCCCCTCATGTTCAGTATATGCTTCCCTGAGGTTCAGGCTAGCACAAAGGGACTTTCCCTGAATAGGTTTCCAGACGACTGCAAACAAGAAGCCATGATTGATCCACCAGCTGATACAGACACCCTCCATAAGGGTGTCACTGTGACGGATACCTGATGTCGATAACATGGCCTCAAGCTGCATGACACAAGGTGCATAGACATCCCCTTTGGATTACACCAGTCACCCACTGACTATCACATAGGTGGTAGTCCCCTACATACATGTGACATTATACGGGATCTTAGTACACACGTATATAGCACCCACTCCTTTGATAACCATATTGCCAATGTGGCGTGGATATCCTTCTTTGTGGCCATCCTTATCTGTAATGGGTTTGTAGCTGGAACAAAGGCACCCATTGTACCTCTATACTCCTGACGTATGACACATGTTCAAGGGTACAACACCCCTTTTGGGGTGTACCTTACAGAACAGCAATGGCTTTACATACTACAACATTAACACACCATGAGGATTATTGACCTCCGAAGGATGACGTATGCGGCACAACTACAGACACCACAACTGTACACATTTGCATACTGCATACTCAGGGGTGACCTCTGCTGAACATACAGGGCCCATGTCCACAACAATATTTATGGATATACTCCACATAAGCAACATAAGCAAAAGCCACTGAGAGCAACATGCTCATGGATATGTGCACAAACGCAACGATGAGTGGGACGTGCTTGAGGGATACATTCCTGAACCAGACACTCACCATGCTTTGGAACATGATTCCTATGTACATCAAGCAGGGACACTCACTAGCACTCTTCATGAGATACCTCGATGGATGGATGGGAGACACACATGTACGCCAGGGATCACTGCAGTGGCTGTACTGTACACAGGTGCAGGTAACACATTGTTCTGCTGTTCACAGACAGGACACTACCCTAGGGAGGTGCCACCAGTGAAAACACTGTTGTTGGGCTTACACATGGACTTGGCCAGACAGCATAGTACCTCACTATGAACCTGTGAAGCTATTACATGTCCTTTGTGCATGGATAATTGAGTAGCTCTTCCATTTCAATTAGCTATCATGCTGTTACAGTGTCCCGTGACTACAAGCCATATGTATCCTGTTATTGTGTATTGTACATGCCAATAGACGATACCTTTTGTTTTCATGATATAACAGTTATGCTGTGTAGAATATCTGATATATCTACCTACAATACTGTACATTACACATATTTTAAACATTATCCCATAATGCAAAGCATACTTGCACAGCAGGACCACCTTAGGCATGTTATTCTCATTATATACCCATACACATGCCTACTGTGACAGTATATCAACATATACTATCCCCTGCTATGGCACGTACTTGTTGGACAAACCCTACCACTGACGGCGGGTGGTGTGGAATTGTTATGTTTAAAGCCCTCATGTAGCATCCCTTGTGGTGTATGAGATGTTTACCTTGTGGCCCACAGCAGGACACACAATTTCTACAAGCGTTACTATGCTCAACAAGACATCACTACATAATACCTTTTCCCACTTTATGCATTGCGTACACTTTAATTAATACAAAACAGGCTCTACATACACTAACATACTGAGTGTTCTACATACCTTGTTAGCGTTCAGTCTTCATAAATATCTCTCTTACACCTTTACTGTTTAAACGGTTCTATGGTATGAGCATACGGTTTGACTGTATGGCAAGGCATCCTTATATACGTCGATACCTGTAACATATGGTATCCTGCCACCAATTGGTGTTCCTGAGTAAATTATTACATGCACATCAGCTGTGCAGCTACTCCATTTGCCAATTATGCGGCAACAGTGGGGTATAATTGAATTCTCCACTTGGGCGTTGCCCTTTTGCCCTACCTTCGGGGAGATGGCCTGTATGTGTTTTGTTGTGAGGAATTGCAACTGCTATTTGGAGAGACACGGATATTTTGAATTCATGTCCCCCGTGGATTGTGTGTGACGGCTAGAGTATGTGGTTCTACATGTGAGTGTACCTGTCATCTCAACCATCTGATAAGGGACTATTGCAAACAAAACCTGTAACAACACCGTCTGTTCCATTATACAACAGCTACGATTTCACATGGTGCCATAACAAATGTGTCTCTCACAAGGTATGTTAACGCTTCTGCAATTGTAATTGAGTGAGTGGATGTTTGTGATGTTATTACAGTCTGTATTGCAATTGTTTCGGGTGTGGGGAAGATGTAGGTGGGTGTACATAGCATATACAGGTTTGTGGGGACTACATTTCTACATATTCCATATATGTGTGTGGGCTTCTTCCCTAATTGAAGACCTATCAGTTAGTAGACTGAAACTATGGTTGTTACGGGCTTATACATTGAGCCATTGTTAATTGGTTTCTATATAGCATGCAGGTGAGGTTGATACTTCAATACCTCTGGAAATACATTGATATGTAAGGGAATGTTACTAAATGACAGCTGTCTCGTGTATTTCTGTCACAGATATTTGCACTCATTGCAGTTGTGTTGGTGACTGAACATCTTTGGCATGGGTTGCCACCTTTTCAAATGGCCATAGTGGGACATTTGCAGGACACACATCGGTGTTTACAGGCCGACACATACCCACGGTCAGTACACAGGATAGAACATACTTTTATCCTGAATACATACTTATTCTTGTAGCACTTTAGCTACTTATCATGTTTCATGTAACATTTACGTATTTTAGATACAGGCATAACTATTTAATGCAACTATTACATAATATATGGGACATAATTATGTCCTACAATCTCGGACATTTGCCCTTTTTAATATTTTTTGTCAGGACACAACTGCCCAGGCAGGGGCTGTCCCTCTTAAAGTGGATCTGGTGGTAACCTTATGCCTACGGCCAGCTATGACCACACCTACCGTAATGATCTACCTCCGAGTTAGCACTAACAGACACATGATGCAAACACACAAACACACATTACAGTCCCACAGAAATGCACACAGCACCCTCAACACACACATACACAGACTACAGCAATCACAAACACAGTTGAACACAGTACCTACCTGGACCGCAGCACCGGCAGCGATAACTAAATGTCCCTTAACATTGTGATAATATTACTCGTGGTTCTAGTGTTCCGGTACTGTGGTCTTTCAGTCTTTAAGCCTCGTGATTACGCGTGTCGGTATGTGACACATTTGATAGTTGGCAGTAACCTATTTATTTGTACCTCCATGATTGTGTACATGTCGTTGACCTATCTATATATTTGCAGATATAGGTGAATACGTATATATCAACATATATCTCTCTATCACCCTTTCTATCTCTATTTTTTATATATATATATATATATATATATATATATATATATATATATATATATATATAGAGAGAGAGAGAGAGCGAGAGAGTGAGAGGGAGAATACACCTTTCGTTGTGTACATGTCGGTGTATACAGTTTCCTGGACTCCGCACATTTGTGTTTTAACCTGTCACAATACACACCTGCCATTGGTACATCTTGGGTATCTTAGTGTTAGGTGATTGTGTAAATGATTGCGTGTTCTACTCCTGGCAGTGGTCGTTTTACCCCTCAGAGCAGGCACTATTAGTACAGGGGTGAATAATGCTAGTTTCACCTGTTCTGGACATCGTTGACTGTGATCTGCGCGATATTCAGAAAAGCTTAGCCCTGTTTCGCGCATATCCGTATAGTCATGTTTAAACGACGCTTACCAGAACTTGCCAACGCATAATCCCGCTAATATGTGTTAAACCTGATCTGATGACCTGCATCCAACATCCATTATTCTTGCCTTCGGGATTACGTAACGTCCCTTGCAGGACGTAGAACCGGGAACATGCACGACAGTCAGTGCATTTACCACTTGGGCATCTGGGATTTGTACACGTGTTATGGTGTTTTGTATGTGGACTGTACTACGGCTGTTACTCCATACTGCAATCAAATGTGTAACTCAGTTAGTTTACATATGGATGAGACCTATTAATGGTATGTCCAAGTGATGTTTAATGGATGTGCTCCAGCATTGGGAATGTGTGTCACAGTGAGTCACATACTATAATGTGCTACGCCTTCACACAACCATAGGTGGAGCATGCTGGGGTGACAGATACCTGTCATGGGTACTCCCCATGCTTTGCCACTACATCCCTGATTACATTATATGGAGCCCCTCATTAACACACCAGGGAATCCATGCAGAGTGTGCGGGGAACAGTGATTACACACATGGATCCCGCAATTGGCTCTGCTCCACTGAGGGACAGATGGTTAATCGATGTGGTGGCGACAGCAGACACTGTTTGCCTCGGTTGATGAATGGCCTCTGACAATCGGGCATGTACCTACCAATGTACCTAGGAACCTATACATACAGTATCAACATATGCTGTTAGGTGTGTGTACTGTTCAGGTGTTGACATTCCTTGTTCCAATAGCTGTTGTGTGTGCAATGGTTGAGGGCTGCCTATGTAGGATTCACACAGTAGGCCACCTATACATTACAATTTACAGGTGGTCATGTGTGTGTACCATCCAGTTTACTGTGTGTGCAGGTGGAGAGGTGTGTCAGTCTGTAGGGGCCTACTCTGTCAGTGTATGTGCTATATGTTCCCTCTTTGCCAAGGCGTGGGCATATTGGGCACGCCTCTGTCTGCCTACTGGGGCTGGCACAGGGTGTTCGTGGTCTGAATCCCTCTGTGCCTGTGATGGCCTTGGCAATTGTGGTGGGCTGTGAGGGCCTTCAACATTATGTCCCTGCTGCAGCTGTTTCCGCAGGATCATATTATGTAGCATGGCACATACTATGAAGATGTGGGCACACGTGCCTGGAGAGTACTGCAAGGCTCCACCAGATATGTCCAAGCAACGGAACTGTGATTTTAGCATCCCAAACACACGCTCTATGATGATTCTGGTTTGTGCATGTGCCTCATTATGGTGCTCTTGCATGGGTGTTTGTGCATTTCTGATGGGAGTCATCATCCATGTCTCCAGTGCATAGCCAGCATCCCCCACAAGGTGGCCATGTGGGATGTCCCCCCTGACAATACCTGATACAGCTGTGAGGCATGCCAGATGTGGGAGTCATGGTAGCTTCCAGGGCTGCCAGCACACACATCCATAATAATGCCCTGGGCATTGCACATGACCTGGTAGTTGATGGAGTGGTATCCCTTGCTGTTTATGTAGCGCCTACCATGCTCACTAGGTGGTGACTTGATATGTATGTGCGTGAAGTCTATCGCACCCAGTACCTCCGGGTAGTGTGCCACATGGTGGAAGAGACGCATATTGCTGGCCAACTCCTCCTGAGTTCGGGGGAAGTATATATGCTCATTGGCATGTGGTAACATGGCATCCAGGAACTGGTGTAGTACCCTGGATGCTGATGCCTGTGAGATCCCCATTATATCTCCAGTTGGCCTTTGAAAGGTACCTGTGGCTAGTATTCACAAGCTTACACATACCTTTGTGTCCACTGGGATGGGTTCCCCTCTGTTGTTTCTGGATCTCAGGCATGGCCAGCACAGCTCAACTATTTGCTGTAAGATGTCCCTGTCCACCCTGTAATGCTTTACTATCTCCAGATCATGTAGCCCCTGGTAGGTTACCCTTGGTTTGAACACTCTTCTCCTCCTCCGGGGCCTGCGGTGGTTGTCAGCATCATCCTCCACAACACCTTCAGTCTCTAACACATGGTGATGAATCACAGCTATGGCAGCTCCCAACATGTACATTGTAAAAGTTCCCTGTCTGTTTACACTGATGGTGCAGTGTTTGAGAATACACAGGTGTGTATGAGGTGCCTTCACACTTTATACTATTGTGCTGTGAACACTGATGATGTCATAGGCTGTGTATGTACAATCGGAGCTACAGGGTATCTTATGTGTTTTACCACAGGTACTGCTATTGTGGTGCCTTTGGTGTTGAATTACATTTGGCTGCCGTGGATTACCTCTTGCCCTTCCCTTAACATTTCTTAACGTTTCCCCTCCCATTTTCTGGCATGCATCCAGCAGCCTGCTTTCATTTGTACATTCCAAACCCTGGCTTATCTTACAAAATGTGTTCTATGGCCAATCTACTGCAGGTTTGCTTTGCTCTGCTATGACAGTTCTCTTTTCTTTGCAATCTGACACCTCCCCTATCCTGTTCTGCAGGTTGCTGGGAGCAGACTTGTTAGCTGCTGTCGATTGCCCACTGTGAGTTAATAGGTGTTAATTGCTCAGTTGTACTCCAATTATCCTACTGCGGCATTTCCTTATTTTCTTCCCCTAACCTTCCTGTTTGAGCTATGGTGCGCGGCGTGTGCGTCCACTTACTGGGTTTCGAGCACGTTTTCATCCGCGTACACATGCACTTTTGGGCACCATATGTGCTCTCAGCTAAACAATGCTATACCTACATCTATACCCCTATCCTGCGGCTTTGCTTAGCAATGGGCAGGCCGGATTTGCATTGCTCCAATGTGCTTACAGCTACGGTGGCACACCCCACTGCTGATGTCATGTATACCTCCAAACCACTCCTTGGTGTTGTAGCGCTGCGCCGTATGGTACATCCTTAGTCCGGTGGGACGTTTGAGATTCACTGTTACTTGCCTCATTTGCATAGCATTGACTACTAATTCATAGTTACCACGCCAAACACTGTCACAGACCCGTAGCAACCCTTGCAGCTTGGTTGTGGTGTACCATGCATACCATTGAGTATTATGATGAAATCATGATTTGTATTACATTGCGATTTTATGACATTTGTATATACTTTCCTTGTATTCCCATTTGCGCACACATGCCCTGCGGTTGTACTTTGCGTTACTGTGGACATGACATTAAATGTTGTTTTTTAGGTGTTGTGCATCTTTCCTTATGCCATTGGCTGTATATTTAGCCATTGGCATATGTTAACTTTGTAATACATGAGTCTGGTCCACTTTCATAGCTCCGATGTTCTGTTTGGAAAAATGTAAACTATTTTTTTTGGTTTACATTTCTGTGGGCTTACGCTACACCTGCACCACTTCATGAATCGTTATGTACCTTCATTTGCATGGTGCAGTACTGCGCATGGGGTGATTAGCATACCTGAGCCGAGGGCTGCGCAGATCTGGCGTACGCTGGTAGTGCACATGGAATTGGATCGTACCTGAATTGCTCGGCGGCCATATTTGGCATTATACCGCCTACGCTACACCTGCGCCTGGCACAAGCTTCATGAATCCTGGGGTTTGTCTATATAATGCTTTTCATGGATCTGTTGTATTAATGAACACAAAAATGGATTTCAAGGTTTTGACAGTTTTACTTGTGTATTTTTCCTTCTTCTAATTTCTCTCTTAATCTTTTTGAATATCTTCTATCTGGAAATTCTGGGCTTCTATCCTCAGTAGTCCACTTGACCATCTTTATGGTTCTTTTCTGGCATATCAGTTTTTGTGGACTATTATTTCCTTCTGCAATGGGGGTAGCATCCTCCCCCGTGCCTGACCTAACCCAATTGTTGGAATGTTTCTGTGTCTTGAAGATTCTACACTGTCCTTTTCCAGTCCTGGAACCACTGTGCATATGAGGATCAGGCACTTTTTAATCCTGGGACTTGTGTACCCAGTTGTCTTTTTTTTATATTTAACCTACTTCTGTCCATGATGTATGCTATATAAAATACACTGTATATATCAGTGTCATATCCAGTATAATATAGTTTATTTAAAGAGAAGTTCATTGCTAACCAATAGCCTACCTTTTCCTACATTCCACTATAGCTGATTTTGGTTATTATATGTATTTCTGGATTCCCATATGCACTTGTTTAACAAATTTCTGAGGAAAGTGATTTCATGCATTTGCAACTCACTAGAAGAAATCCTTGTTGGAGGTTACCAGGTTAATGGCCCTAGAGCCTTTTCTAAGCCTAGCCATTCATGCCCCAATTTCATAATTGTCAACAAACACATAAACAAACAGCTGTATAAAGAAATAATGGGAATAAATTAAATGATTTCCTACAGAGGTTAAGTTTAATTCATGGTACCTTGGAGAGTACAGCACACACCTATTTGTTGTTTTCATTACTTATTAAAATACACAATGAAATGTTTGTTTACAGGTACCATGTTTTGTGTGTATTATATCTAAGCACTGGACATTACTAGGCTGTATGCCAGAACTGAAACAACTGGTGAGAGAAAGACCCTACTTTGCCTACAGGAACTGTGCAAACTAAAAATGCCTTTGTTATAAGGACAAGAAACAACAAAATACTGAACTAACACATAAAGTAGGTACTTTTCCTTGTTATAACTGCTCCTGTTGTAAAAACATCATAAATATTGGTTTAGTTTATGCCTCCATTAACAAATATAAAATATACATTTAAATTGTATGCTACCTGCTCTACTTCTAATGTGGTGTACCTTGCTACCTGCACAAAGTGTCCTTCCTTCTATGTAGGTAAATGCACTTGAAAACTTAAGGATTGTATAACAGAACATAGATCTGAAATATGCAGAAATGTTAAAACCAATGCACTTGTAAAGCACATGGATGAAAAGGGAAGAGACCATGAATTCAAGTTTAGAGTTATAAGCATTGTACACAGGAGCATAAGAGGAGGTGATTTGAATAATAGACTAGAGACTTTAGAGTATGAATGGATAGTGAGACTGCAAACAGACTTTCTAATTGGTATTAATGCAGCAATGAGCTTGAAACATATACTAAAGAAAAGACAAATGCTGTTGAACTATTGTAAATAATTGATATAAGCACTTTAATATACAAATATATATATTTTTATATATGTTTTATACGTTTTATAATTTTAGAGTGCAAGACTTACCCCAGGATTCAATAAAACCCATGTAGGCTCCATGTAGAGCCTACCCAGAATGTACCCATGTACACAGCCAAGGTTCCCATTTGGTAGCATGCCATGCATATTAATCATGGAACACTGCCGAGGGAGAGCACAGTAACAGTGATATTGAATCTGTGTAGGCAGAAGTGTTGAAACTGGTCAGGTGTTATGTACATGGTGAAGCTCCCTGTAATGTTCCCTGCTGCTGTTGAAATGTACTGTGAATTAATAGTTTGTGTTTTAAATGTCGAATGTTTGTTGAATTATTATTATTTTTTTAAATTTAAAGTCCATTTGCTTGGAGTGGCATGGAGCACAGCATTTTAAGCCACGCTTAAACATAGACAGCTGATACCTGCCAGACATCTAAAAAGAGAAACCAGATGTAATTAATCATGATATCTTTTTTTTAATGTTTTTTTATTTTTTTTTAAATATCTGTTTGCGTGGTGCAGCGAGGAACTCAGCAATGCCAAGCTGCACTTTCACATGGACAGAAGACACCTGCCAGACATCTAAAAATAGAAACTGGATGTAATTAATTATTTATTTCTGGTTCTGTTTAAGCCTGTTTGCACAGTGCAGCAAGCTGCTTAGCAGGTAGCTTAGTAGTACATGTGACGGTATACTAGTTTGTATACTGTATACTATCCAAGTAGTTAAATGGGTAGAGTGATGATCTAAAGCTTCATAGCTCCTTGGTTCAAGTCCATAGCACACATACCATTTTTAATGCAATGTAAAATGTCTTCATTTAAAAACAAAACTTTTATATTTGGGAGAGCTGTGTGGTGCTAACTACTGCTTAAAAGTGGTTAACAGCTACTATTGTCTGCGCATTACTAAGCTTCACTAAAACCATGGTTGTATGAGTTTTCATGATACTGAGCTCTGTTTGGCTAGTTCGTGTAATGATAAGCACCACAGCATTTTTTTGAATATTGCTGAATGACGTGTAAGGGCTGAAAAACAGCCTACATTAAGGGCAATAGGTGGGAATTCTGCAGCATTCGTTGGAGTCTATCTAACTGACAGTATGCCAAGCAGTGTTGAGAGGGTGCATGCTTTCGGGTGCAGAGATGGGGTGTGCAGGAGTCTAGGGTCCTGATATGCAGTTATGAACCTAGGCTGCTGCAGGGTAATTACCAGGGCTTATGAACAACAAAGCAACTGCAAGTACAAACAATACTACAAATGAGAAGGAACAGCAGACCACAGTAGAAAATATTTTAATCGATCTTAGCGCCTCGGCTGGCAAGCCCTCAAGAGATAAAACATTACATTCACCATTATGCTTATATAGAGCACAAATTAACACCAATTAAAACTTCTAATTAGAAAAACACCCTTCAATTACACTCAATGTTTAACCCATTAGGTGACAATGTTTCAAATTTTAATATACAAACAGTTTCCTTATATAGAAGTCTTTTTTTAACTTCTATATCATCCCATCCTTGCACAATTTCCAATATTGTAGCCCTTAAACACTCGCTACTTCCATTATGACATAACATATAAAGTTGTGCTATGGGGTTTTCTGTTTTTTTTATTTTTACCAGGATTACCAGGGCTTAGAATGTAAGGATGAGGCCTAGGATCAGTTGGGCAGGGACCTTACCAGTGCTACTGGTATCCCCCACACTGGTGAGCAGTGCTATCACAACTATGATGACCTGAAGGATAGAAAGAGGGGAACGTTTGACACCTGGGTCCAAGAGGCAAGGGCTGGGCATGCACCAGACATATGTAATTTTTATTTCCAGTATTTTACTAAAATACAAGCTGAATCTGTGCAAAACTGGTATGCATAATGGTGTGCTTCTCTCAAAACAACTGTGTCTGAGAGGGCTCGCAACATCCAGTCCCATGCCGGGCGCCTGGCCAGGTTGCTCCATGAGTGTGGTAAGTACAGATATATTATACTAACTGTAGTGCAATAAACAATAAATAATAAAAAACTGTACTGCAATAAAGAATAAACAATACAAGCTGTAGTGCAATAAATGGGCAATTAGACGTGCAGTGAAATAAATGAACAATAACAACTGCATTGCAATAAACACTAAACAATACCAATAACAGTAAGCAAAAGGTGTACAGTGGGATTTGGTGTCATAACATAATTGCACTAGAGCTCTATGCATTGTATGTGTATGGTAAGGTTGTTGCAGTCAAGTGTAAAACTGCAATAATTGTAGAATGCAAAAGTAATGGCCTGAGAAATGTATTGCTCAACTCATAGTATGGTTCAAGGCTGTTTCCAGCCCAATTGATGTCACATAAATCTCTCTTTTCCTCCCACTCCAGGAACAAAAGGTATATGGGTGAGGTAGCCCACTTTATGGGCAGATATTGTGTGTAGACTTCACAGATAATAAACAGCAGTACCAGTAAAGTGTTAATCAGCATTGTATTTTCCTAAATAAATCTGACTTAATATTTGCAGTAAGGCTGTATTCATTGCATGTCTGTTCTAATGTCACTGCAGTTAAGTGTAAAACTGTAATAGCTGCAGAATGCAAAAGTAATGGCCTGAGAAATGTATTGCTCAACTCATAGTACAGTTCAAGGCTGTCTCCAGGCCAGTTTCAGTCACATAATGCTCTTTTTTCCTCCCACTCCAGGAACAAGCAGTATATGAGTGAGGTAGCCTACCTTATTGTCAGATATTTTGTGTAGACTTCACAGATAATAAACACCGGTACCAATAAAGTGTTAAGCAGCATTGTGTTTTCCTAAGTAAATCTGTCTTAATATTTGCAGTAGGGCTGTATTCATTGCATGTCTGTTCTAAGTTGTTGCAGTCAATTGTTACATTATTTGCACATATCCCCTGCAGTCCCAGCTTTTGGGTTCTACTCGCATGACTGCCAACTAAGGCACGATGGCTGCCTAATTTACTTTATGTACAAAAATGTACTTCTCAACTGTCATGATTTTTCGTAATGTAATTACAACTGCCTAATATGTCTGTTGCATGATTACCAGATAAATGATTACCTGGAATGCAATATTGTTTCAAATCCGTTTACAGAAAACCTCGGTAATTATGTAATTCCACATTATGTGAAACTGTTCTGTATAGTTGTGTACCTGCATTTATCAGTGCTTGGCCATACTGCCCCATGCTAACAGCTTGAGAGGTATGTCTGTGCTACATCAACTACAGAAGAGTTGTAGCCACTGTACTCTCAACTAACACTGCACATTTGTAGAAGTATGTAGTAGTACTCTGTGTGGTAATATTACCTGCGAGGTAACTAATGGTATGTTTTACTCTCCCCACCCCTTATCTTCTTTAATTTATTATTCTTATTTATTATTATGATTTAATATTAACATATTTTGTTAAACTGTTTTGTTGGCCTTATGGTTTAATTCATACTGGCTTGCTGTTAACATACTTACTGTTATGTTACTTAATGCTGTGTTACACATAATATACCTTAATATGTATTTGCATTAATAAAGTTCATGTTCCATTCTGATAATACTTAAATTAGTCTGGCTATTACTAACCTTAACTTATTGTTATAACCACTTTACTTCAGCTCATCAAGGCTGGTCAGCTCCTCATAATCCACCTACCTTGCCTTCTCCAGCAGTAGCACCTGGTCTCAGCAAGTCTGGAACCCAGCCTGGTAGTGCCCTCTCTGCTGGCCCTGCCCTACCTGTAGTGTCAGGTAGTACCGCCCCATGGGACGGGGACGGGCTCCCCTCTTGGACCGGTGGTGGAGGGGAAGTTGTCACCCGTGACAAGCTGCCGGGTGTGGTGTGTGGGATCATCTACCATGGTTTTGGATGACACCTGCATTGGATGGAGAGCATGTTGGCCACCCTGGTGGGACAGGATCACCCTGGAGCCCAGCCTCCATCACTGCCATCCTTGGGGCAGTGACGGAGCAGTGCTGACAGTCCCATGGGTGGAGGTGTAAGTCACACTGCTACCCTGTGGAGGCACATTGGACTGAGATTCCATAACACCCTCCCCATCCAAGGTGCTCTCTCCCCTCTTGTGTCACAAACCACCCCTGTCTGCTGTCTTGTCTGTCTTGTCTGTCTGCAAAAGTTTCCTCACCTACCCAACTTACCTCCCCCACACGTACCTATGTCCCTTCCCCAACATTCCACTCTCACCTTAAAAAAAAATGGGGACCTGTTCCAAAAAATAAATGTCATCCAATACATTGCACACATGTCCACTGGACACACATAATTTGATTCGATTGGCTTAACAACACAATTATATTGTTCTCACCCCTCTCCCTGTGAGTGAGAGTCCAAAGCCATCTACAAATTCTGTCAAAGTGTACAGTTGTTGCTGTACAAGAAATGGATAGCTATTGTTCTTTCCTAGACCCTACCTGCACATACCTACCTGCCTTCCACTATTTTCCCCCTGCTTGCACCCCATTTCACAACTTTGCTATCTCACCATTTTTCTTTTCTTTATATATTTTTAACATGACACTATGTAATGCGGCGAGTAGAGCAGTTTTGCTCAGCTCAGCCAAATGGAGCTGTATTGATATATGTGTTTTAAATGCTATAACACTTACAAAATAAGCACCTGTCCTCTATTTCGAACCCAAGAACATCACACCTTCAGATCACTGCCCTAAACTGCCACAACACACAATTATTAATTAAAACAAGTGGTTTAAGCAAAACATAGTAATTTCAAGCTACACTCATTAAGCATGTTTAAGCAGAGCTGTGCATCGTGCCACGTCGCAAAAAATTGGGAGTGTATGTTGGAGTCTGGTTCAAGAGTACACCTCTAGAAAGCCAAACACAGAATAATGGATGTAAGTGAGGTCTCTAATAGCAGGTAAATATCCCCTTATCAGCAACATTTACAAATTCACCTGCTAAGGCATTACTGCTGGATCTATATTATAAAATCGAAAAGACTTTACCGCAAACGGTCACATGAGCTAAAATGCCGGTAATCGAAGTTGCTCTTGTGGGGGGGCTGCGCCTCCCACCCCCACCCCCCTGCTAATTATATATTCTATCTCTGAGGTCGCACTACAGTGAGCAAAGGGCAAATACCCACTCCTCACTGTAACACGACCCCACAATCACAGTTTCAATTCCCGGCATTTCCGCTCATGCGAGCGTTCACGCTAAAGTCTTTTCGTGCGTCTAATATAGACCCATTACTGTCAAAATATATGTTTTGCTGGGACCTGGTGCAGAAATACATCCATAGAAGCTATGCACATAATGATGGCTGTAAAAAGTATGTCACAGCCTGTATGTGTGTACTTATATCTTACAAATACATCTGCTATAACAGTGACTCAGTAGTTCAGTCTGTTAAATGCCTTTTAGACAGTACATTTGCCACACACAGTCCTGGATTCAAATCCAGTGGTGTGTGTAGGATTTTAATTACATTATTGTGAAGCCAGAAATGAATGACTAAGTCATGCAATCTTTATCCACACAATGCATTTCAAATGAAATTTCTGCTTTACACTGATGGAAGTCACAGGCCTGCAGACAGGAACATACTTAACATTTCCCTAAAGCAAAACCATAAGTGCATAAAGTGTCACATCTTGCATTAATATGCAATTTACAGAAGATTTTAATTTGGGTTATGCAAATGAGGCCCACTAATAACAGAGTGCAGTACACAATTCTTTCAAACTCACATTGCAGATTAGCACAGCTGCACAACTAACATACACATATGAAGCCCCTGCTTGTTACAAGAACTGCCAGCATACACATTCCAAATGAGCACCGGACTGTAACACATGGCCTGACAGTGGCTCAAATGGTAGACATAATGTTATATTTATCTCCTATGTTGCTCAAGGACATAACAAACATATTGCCAAGTACTCTGTAATGATACCATTGCCTAACATACTTACCTTAAACACATAACTTAATCGGAGTGGAATGGGCACCGTCACTCTGGCTCTGCCTCTACAACAAGGCTGACATGGCTCCCACAGTTACTCCTATATCTTGTTGTCCTCCAAAGTGTTCACACTTTTGCCTGTGCCTATTACTGCAGCAGCAACTGCAGCTGGTAGCACACACATCTCTACATAAAAGTAGCTGCTACAGACCTACCCTCTGCAATGACATAGTCTCCTCACCCCAGTAATGTCCAGCACAACATATCAGAAAGGGCTTCTAATGTACATGAAGGCCTTATATCTTGTACAGTAATTGCATGTCATTGGCTGATGATAGTGTAAGTCAGCTGTGTTGGCTGTAATTAGCATTTCAGAACCAAAGATTGGTTAAGAGGCAATCATCTGCTAATGAGAAGCATGTTAAAAGGCAAACTTGTTGGCTATGGGGAACCATTCTGTATGAGACTTTCTGCATACAGAAAGAGTGTTTGCAAAAATGTAACTATCACCACATATCAACAGAGGAGTTTTGCAATCCAGCGGGTATGTAACCTTTTTGTATACAACAGGATGCAGATGTGTGAATATACTTACAGGGAATAGGGATTACAACATTAAGCATTTCTTAGAACTGTGATAATGACATGCCATTGATCTCCAGATTTGTTACCCCTACAGAGGAAGCACAATACATCAAGGGTGGAATGTTTTTGTCAACATGGCACACTGATCCCATGGGACTGTCCCCTTATAATGGTTGTAATAGCACACTGCTATTTGTTTGGCACTGTTGTTTTGACATCTTATCAGGGGGGTTGCCCCTAGGGGACACAGCACAATAGACTCCAGTGCGGGTTGTATGATCATACAGCAATATCTGTCATGCACACATGGGAATAGCTGGCTATCGCTACTATCTAAGTTGTATGCACACTGTGGAATATGACATGTGTGATCAAGCATTGGATACTGCCAGCCATTCTGTTCTTGCTGTATCTCTACATAGTGTACTTCATTGTATGTGATCCTGACGTGTTCCCATTCTGTTGTCTTTCAGGAAACATGTACCCAAGACGCTGTGCACCTTTCCTGGATGCAAAGAATGATATTATACTTGAAGGCCTCTGGCAACACCATGAACTCCTACTGTCCAGACAGAAGCAAAACAGGGAACAGCGGGCAGCATTGTGGGCTAACCTTGCCTGTGACATAAATGCCACAGGTCATCAGAGAAGGACATATGAGAAGAAGAGCAGCAAATGTAGACAGGGATTGTGGCATCACTGGTGGAGGGCCTGCAGTAGAACAACCACTCTCAGCCATTGAGGAATTCCTGATGAACCTAGGCACACATGACAGCTCCCAGGCATCCATCACACCATATATCGTGGATGTGGATGCCAAAGTTTCCACAGCAGAGGAGCATGCAGGTAAGCTTAGTTTGATCACCATTGCAATACTATAGCATTCAGTGTGTCAGGGTGTACATACACTTATGTAGGTGTCAGGTCTGTGTTTGTTGGGGGAGAGTGTTTACCTGCAGTTTGACTCTCATGCTCAGATGTTGACCGATATTAACATTAACACAGTAGCTACTGTAAATGTGAGATATATGGATGTATTACCTTGTTGTGGTGCAACATGCAGTGATACTGACATTACCTCTCCCGCAACTTTTCGCATGACCGTCAGATATTGGACAAGGCCGTGATCCTGGTCCTGATAAGCACTACACTGTTTTGTTATAGATGTAGGTTTACAGCAATGTAATCCCTAAAGTGCCATCCCAAGCCTGCTGCTTGGATTCGTGTACTGTTGGCATGATTGGCAACTGCACAGATATTTTCAAACTGTACATATTAGAGTCATATGTATGCCTTGTAGGTGTGACCACACTGATAGATGTGACAGTATTGTTAGGACATTGCAGATTGTCATATGTGTCAACTGTGCAGAGCCTTTGTCATATGTGTCAACTGTGTAGAGTCTTCACAAATTTCAACAGAGTACCTCATTGTTGTTGATGAGATTGCTGTGTAAAGAGCCTTTATTTACAAGTAATTACAGCTATTTGTGAGAAAAGTAATATCCTCTTGTCTTTCTATATGAGGCTGAAGTTTCAACAGGTCTGTAATGGTGAAAACAGTGTATAGAGCTTTACATATATTGCAACACAGTACTGCAGAGCATAATAGTTGTTGTTGTGTCTTTCGGCTTTTTAGCCGTTAGGGGTCGCCACAGCGGAACTCCGGTCTGCTAATAATTGGCAGTAGATTTTTACGTGCCAAGTTGCCAGCCCTGATGCGCAACCTTCAATGAAGGTACGCCCATTCACGCATGTCTCCACACAGAAGATGGTCTAGCTGAGAATCGAACAGGACAATGTCTTACTGTGAGGCGACAAAGCTACTGCAGCACCACCACTGCAGTACACTGCAGAGCATAATAGTGCAAGTATTAATGTACTGCTTTTTCCTTTCTTATCACAGGTGACTGGGGGGTTGGTCTCTGTCCCCTAAACAACCTGATGTCAGTGTCTGTTCAGACTCTGATGATGATGGTGGCCACAGTGAGGCACAGGTGAGGGTTTCAGGGACTGAATTTGTCCCAGAGATTGACATCACTCTTCTGCCCTCATTGTCACTGCACACAGTTAGTAAGCTTACACATACCCAGCCCATGGAGGCCACAGATATTGGACAGTCAGAAGGTGGGGACATTAAACAAGAAAGTGTGGTAACTATAGCTCCAGTGAGTGTAGGCACTGGCCATAGCCAGAGAGCTGGTGAGGTTCCACACAGGCGGATTGATAGGGGTGTTCATAGGAGGCCTGCTGTCCTTCCACCACTTGTTACAGCTGTCACATCAAGGTTCACTCGGCATATGTTTTGGGCCATCATGCAGGCACAGGCACATTCTGAAATGAATTCCAGGTGTATTCTCAGAGTTATGGATGCAGCACAGTCTGACATCTGTGACTGCCTCCATTGCATTGGTGAAACCCTGGATTGGTTCACTGATGCAGTGAAAAGAAGGTGGGCTGAGACAGTGTCTGTCTTGAAATGCACAGTGTGTGTGCTGGAACATGGTGTTGGAGTTGAGCAATGGCCTCATGGATGTAGCTCAGCAACCCCATCTGCTGAGAGTCCACGTGGCCATTCTCAATCAATCTCCTGCAGAGGCAGTACATCCAGCATTACAGAAGATAGTGTGCTGTCCACACCAAGAGATGGCAGGCCATGGGCTCATGGTCCTGGGTATTCCCGTGGAGGACACAGACCCAGCAGACAGCAGCCACCATAAGGTACTAGCATCACTTTTGACCTTGTGCTAGTGCAACTCCTGGCAGAGCCAGTTTCTGTGTTTGGGGCCAGGGACTGTAAACTGTCAGCTCTACCATGCATGGTTCAAAGCTGTCCAACATACACGCATATAGGGCTAGCACTGAGATTGACCATGGTTACACACACACTCACACACCACTGTCAAATGCAGGTCACCTACAGACACACACGGCACATTTCCATGGTCCGTCCATCTTGTCTGCTTCCCTTCCTGACATACACACATGCTGTCAACCTTTTGGGTCAGCCTAGGCCTCCTGCACCCCCCACACAACACTCTGTGCAAGTGATGATACTTGTGCCACATCCCTGCCATCCTCATCATTAATGCAGGGAAATGAAGCTATGTGTCTGATGCAAGGCTGACTATATAAATTAACATGAACTTTTGTAATGCATCGTTTTGCCATGCCACTTGTAGTGGTTACTGATAGATACTGTATGCTGACATCTGTAATGAGTAATCCACATAATTTTGTGTGCCTTAAGCTGTATGATGTTGTAATGAATGTATACTTACACAATGTAAAGTGTGTCACAGACCTGTTTTTGTTTCAGGATTCTGTTGGGGACACCTAATGATACACAGCAGCAATAAAGCCATATATGTCACATCACAGAACAGAACTTCAGCACAGAGGATATATGTCTTCAGCAAGGTACAGCACTATAGGTGCCTGGCTCCATAGGTCCATTTGTGTATAACAGGCTAACAAGGACAATGATGTCATTCAGCGTACTCATGCATCCTTAATCTGTGAGAAGGTCTGCTACCCTTGATAAGTGTCATCAGGGTTTTGTGATCTAACACATCTGCAAGGTGTGGTGCTGGAGATGACCCATCTACAAATTTCCTGTGTCCAGTGGAGACATTTTTCCTACAGCAGTTAGTATTGTCTTGTTCTGCATCCCATTGTGTAACCTGAACATGATGTGTGTCATAACAGATATGTGCTTCACATGCATGAGGGGCCTGTAACATATAGGGTACACTGTCTGTGTTACATACCTGTCTCTCCAGCATGTACTATTTATAGCACAGTAATGGTGTAGGTGTGTACAACAGGTAAGATGTGTTAGTCCTGTCATGGATACATAGGAGGTACACAGTGGGATCTAATATGGCAGCCATACACATCCCCTCCAAAGCATTTAGGAGACACACTACACATGGACTCCATAGAGCATCTTATCTGCAATGTGTATTGGTGTACCATGGAAACTGTGGCTGCTACAGTTGTAATATATGCTTGTGTAGTGACATACCAAGGGTGCCATTGTACACAATGATAGGTGTGATGAGTGCCACAGTCAGTATAGCAATGACAGTCTGGAATTTACATGACATACCTTTCTGCTTAGGTTGTACAACATTGAATGCATCCCATCTTACCAACCACTGAAAGTCAAAGGCTACATTACTCTCTGCGTCCATAAGTCCATGAGCAATGGCTCAGCTGTGTGTGGTGTGCAGACACTACTATATTTTCCAGGGGTGGATGACTTTCCAAAAGTTAATATTGTGCAGTTGTTGGCATTTAGTATTTGTCAGTGGCTCAGACAACAACCGAATGCATGTCTCAGGTGATCCTGGATAGCTATTTGTTCTGTGTGGGATTCGGTGACAGTTTTTGATATGCATTCACCTGCTAATGTAGTCATTCAGAGGGCGCTGACAGTGGCTGTGACTACAGAGAGGGAATGGCTAGAAGTGGTATATCATTAATGATGTCTGGGGAAATCCACTGGTGGCTGGCATCATTGCAGCATAGGTCTCCCAATGTTATCTTCCCAGATTATGAATGTCAGATATTTGGCTGTCAACCAGCTGACATAACACTCTGTAGATAACCTTCACAGTTTCCAGCAAGGTCTGCTGGCCTAATAGTGTCAAACACCTTGTCAGGCCATGATAGGTAGAGTGAGTAATATTCTCTTCATCTACTGCAGAGTGTAACACTCAATGGGATCCAGCAGTTATTGTCAGTAGACATGATTTGGCTTTGAGCATAACAAACAGTGTTTGGTCCAGTGTCAGTAGGTATATGACAGTGTTACTGCTCATATCCATGCTAACTCCTTGCATGGCATTTCATGTCACATGACCCAAAGATCTGGGGACACTGCTTGGCAGTACATACTAGTTGTCCTTTGTGCAACAAAGTATTGTAATTACTTACAGCATGTTCCAAGAAGAGAGTAATCTAAGGTGTCTGTACAAAGTGCAGACAAACACATTAGGGAACTGTAACATGTATACCTTGTGAAGGTAAGGTGGGGGGTTTGCACAGGTATTCTGCAGTTGGATACTACCCAAGCTGTGTGTACTGGAAGGACACAATTACCTTGTGAAAACTGTGTTAAGCATGGGAGTCCACATAATTTCTGGTGCCTGGCAACTACTAATGCTGGTCTCACCAACACCATTCTCACATAGGATACCATGCTCCGATATGTTTTCTGTCATCACATGCACAATGTTACTATGAAGCCCATGATGACAAGCAGGACACAGCCTGTTTGTTCATCCACATAGTTGTCCCATATCATGAAAGGCTCTGTAGGCTTCACATATCCTTTTCCAGGTAGATGCCTTGATTAGCAACCTGGGCACTCAGTTGCCTTTTGTATGTCTTATGCCTTCTGTTCCAGGGTTGGTGTGTGTCACTAGGGAACTGACAAGAGGAGGATTAACAGCACTGCTGTAGTGCCATACTATAATATACAATGTCCAGTGACATAGATGTCAAGTCTTGCTGACACAATCAGCACACTGGCAGTGAACCATTGTAGGTGACAATTTCACAGCTAGTCATGCATCCTGCCCTTCAACACATTACTGGTGGATATTTGCATGACATGTCTGTGAGGCCCCCTGCCGCGGACTGGCCACCTTTGGCCAATGTGTATCTACATGCCACATGTCCTAGACATGTTATACTGTACAGTTATGTACCCAAAACACATCTGTGTTCCTGCATCATGTCACACAACAACCAGTGTACTGTCTAGTTGCTTGACAGGAATTGTTTGCTTGTGGTGCCAACGTAATGTCAGCAAAGTTGAAAAAGTCCTCTATGCATCAACATCTTCACTGCAAGGTATGCCTACAAAGACTATATATCAGGCTGTCAACTCTAAGGGTGTGCCAGCATGTCAATATCCTACAAGAGGGTATTGATGAACAACTGCCTCTTGCCATAGTAATGGCCATAGACTCCATGCAAATATATATGTAGTATCATTTCCATCACTACCATTTATATACCTGGTAAGTAGCACATCAGTCACAACATGTGATGTACATACTCAGGGGCAAAAGAAATGAATGCACAGACCTGGCCAGAGAGGTTTACACCTAATGTGCCTGAGATCACCAAGTGTCCCCAGAGGTATAATGGGAATCATATGTCATAGCTGAGGGCACAATCACCCGTAATTGACATACTCTTAACCTCCATGTACTCTTCCCTCAGCATGCCAGTATCTGAGTGCAATGGTCATTTGGTACTGGACCTTTCAATGCAGTAATGGCACTTGCACACAACAGTATGGTCCCTCACAATGGAACTTCACGTCTTCAACATGTATTCAATGGAATTGTCTAAAATGGGTGTCATTGTAGCCTGTGGCCTATAGACCACTCAGAGGTGATTGCTCCCTTTCATATGGGGCAATGTGTGACCATGCTGCATATCTGTAGGTGGCATAGTAGATGGATTAATCACTCTAAGGACATTAACCTAGTATGTGACATTAGTAATACATGCTGGCAGGAGAGATTTGTCTAGTAGACTTTAACCAATCTTTGAAAGAGACCCCTGACTAATGGCAAGCAGAGCACCTCAGTGCACCTCAGTACATGGCATTTGTATGATTGGCTAGGCAACCATCTTTTAACCACAAGGCTTCTGCCTCTGTCCCTCTTGGATGGGGCAATATGGGCTGATCATGTAAATAAGGGTATACAGTTGTCTATGGTTGTGACAGCTGTATGGTCATTATGCTAGTAAAGTTCAAATGTCCTATGGTTCTATAAGATGATGTAAAATGCTCTAACAGCCACACACACACAAACATGGCTACACTGAGTATAGCACCACTTCCAATTACTGCTTACAGGACATGGCATGACACACACACAGTGCAAGTTGGTTGTATGTAGATTAGAACACTTAGAATCATAGGATCATAGAAATTTACTATGGTAATGGTCCTGGGGCCCTTACAAGCCTAGCCAAGAGTTTATCCTCAAAAAAGAAACCTCAGTCAGCACCTGTCACCCCTGTCAGGAAGGGACACAGATGGGACCCCTGGGACAGATTTGTGATTTCCCATCCACTCATCAAGGCTGTATTTGAAGAGGGTCAGTGAGGTACTCTGTTTGATATGTATGCTTGCCTATGTCCTATTACACACTACAGATCACAGTACATGATGCATGCAACAGACCTCATGTCTGATAGTACTATTGGTTTAGGAGATATTAAGCTTGATGACATCAGTAGGCCTAATACTGGTCAGGCATTTGGAGGGCCACATCACCTGCTACAAATAAAATTCTGCAAGTTAATGAGGTGATTATGTTTATGCCATATGGACATACACACACACACACACACACACACACACACACACACACACACACACACACACACACACACACACACACACACACACACACACACACACACACAGACAACAGGTAGCCTGCATTGAGATTAGAACCCCTACCTATCTAGTCGTACATAGTGTAGATCATGATAATTACTGCATGCACTATACTACAATGGCAGCTGGTAGTCTTAAGGTAGATGACATCATCAGGCCTTGTAGAAGAAGGCAATATGGAAGCCAGCAGTACCTTACGGGGCCAAAAAGTGCATAATCATTGAAGTTTGATAGCCAATGAGAGATCCTCTGTTTTTGGCAGGGGATACACAGACCCACCAAGTGTTCCAGCGTGAGATTAGAACCCCTGCCTATTTAGTTTTACACATTGACAGGGGCACAGGAAAATAACTTTCTTGGGTGGCGTAAGCCAGGGAACCTTGTTGGCTAGGCTTACTTAGGCCCTTGGGCCGATGGCCTAGTACCTGTCTATGAACCTATGAACAATACTTATCGCATGCACCATAGCTTAAATCAGATGTTGCACTGGCAGCTGGTAGTCCTAAAGTGGATGACATAATCAAGACTTGTAGAAGAGGAGTGTTTGGAAGCCGGTAGCAACTTACAGGGCCAAAAAGTGCATAACCATGGCAGTTTGACAGCCAATAAGAGATAATCAGTTGTGTGGCAGGGGGACACACGCACACACCAAGTGGCCTGCAGTGAGATTAGAACCCCTACCTATCTAGTTTTACACACTATAGATCATGAGACCTGTCACATGGATCATGGCTTAAGTCAGATGCTACAGTGGCAGCTCATAGTCTTAACTCATTACATACAAGTGATGTCTCCAAGTGCATCTGCAGTTAACTCCTATTGACACCTCTAGGCTTCAATTATTGCTTGTTCATATTTGCATCAACAATTCCAAACCATGTTATGTACAAGATTTTAAAATATTTCATCTTAAAGCTTACACAGTAACAAACTCAACTGCATTAATATTTGACCTCTGTCTAGTGCAGGTAAATAGATATTAACTGTTATTTTTATGAAACAAATTTACATACCTATAATTTTCACATTTTTCTAAATATCTCAGCAACCAAGTAACACAGACAGAACTCCTTAGCCTCATATGTAAGCTGTCAGCTAGATGAATAAAGTGATGCTATGTGTGTAACTTGAGTGGTTACTGAGATGTTGTAAGTAATTTACAAAATATTACAAATGTAATAGTTACTGTGTTTATGTGACTTATAAAATTCAGTTTAAGACCCAGAACATAAAAAATTCTACTACTATAAAATAGTTTGTGCTGAACAGTTTGCCATTTATACTTCTTTCATAATCCCTATGGTTCCAGAGATATGAACATTTGTTTGAAATGTGAGACATAATTTGATTCTGTGAAAAGACTTAGGCTCTGCCCACTGGAAGTCACAGTGCAAACTTCCTGAGCTCCATTGGAGTGAATGAGTTAAGGTAGATGAGATCATCTGACCTTGTAGAAGAGTGCAATTTGGAAGCCAGCAGCAACTTACAGGACCAGAAAGTGCATAATCATTGCAGTTTGATAGCCAGTGAGGGTTTCTCAGTTGTTTGGCAGGGGGATACAGATATAAATAAATATATATATATATATATATATATATATATATATATATATATATATATATATCAACATCAGCTGTGAGACAGCAGAACAGCTCTGAACAACAGAGAAGGAGCGAGAGACCACTAGCCACTAGGAACAACTTAAATGATAACTGGAGTAACAACGCTAATACTAATGTGAACAACGTTCACCAACAAACATCCACAACTAACCAGGAGTATGTTCAAAATTTTCAGAGTCCCAGAGCTGCCAAC
This sequence comes from Protopterus annectens, assembly GCF_019279795.1. NCBI lineage: Eukaryota > Metazoa > Chordata > Ceratodontiformes > Protopteridae > Protopterus > Protopterus annectens. Next base: position 166,644,347 of record NC_056736.1, read on the forward strand.
CACAACCCAGGTCACCAGAACCAACAACGCCATTACAATATGTGGGAGCAAACAAATGGAGAAGGTAGCAACTTTCTCTGAAAACATTTTTTTTAGTAGAGAGAGATAACAATTGTACTATTACAAATGAAGATGGTGACTTTAAAGTGTATAATTATTCGACACTTGAGATTGAATCTGCGTTGCTTGAACTATTAGCTAAGGGAATGATTTTTGTGCCTGCACATTTTGCAGACACTACTAAGAATTTAATGGATTTTAAAATGTATATAAGGAAACTCAGTCTATCTGTACTTCTTGGTAATAATGACTTTCCTGATTCTGCTTTTAAGATTCCCAATATATTTAACCCACCTACAACCCACTGATTGCTTTGTTTGACCGAATGTGTGAGTTGGACATCCGATCACTTGATAAGGAGAATAACAAACAGACAATACACAGAAATAATTATAATGTGTCAAGACCTGAATGGGCCACCTTGAATGATTTACGTAAACTCCCAGTCAGGATGATGAAACCAGGCAGGGGGGTTGGGCTGGGGCTGATGGATTTTAATATGTATATGTAGAAAATGAAACAGGTATTAATGACTGAGACTTATGATAAAGTTAGTTTAAATGAACATAGTACACCATACATACATATTAAGTCATATTTTAATGACTTATTCACTGAAGCAACTATAGATGTGAACCTTTGCAACTACCTAACAATGTTAGCCCCTAGAACACCTATTCTGTTTGGCATCCCAAAAATCCACAAAAGGCTAGTCAACCTGCCTATGAGGCCATTAGCGGATGCCAGGCAATCTACTCCTTACCCTAGTGCTAAAGTCATAGACACTATTCTAAAAAAATACATTGGCCAAGAACCACAAATTTGTAAAGACTCTTGGTCTTTTTTGTCTAGACTGAACAAACTAGAATTTAAAGGCGAGTATAACTTTTTAACAATTGACATTAAGTATTTATACATGTCAATTCCACACAAAGGTATTGAATGGGTCTCATATATGTTGAGATTGAGGGGTGCACCACAAACAGAAGTCACGTTAGTTGAGACTTTACTGGGTATTATCTTGATTAACAATTACATCATTTTTGATAATGAAATCTATTTACAAAAAATCGGGGTGGCTATGGGTTCACCTTGTGGAGCAAGCTTTGACAACTTGGTCATGGCTTATTGGGAGCTGGAATATATTACAAAGAACAGAGAGATTAATGAACAGATTTATTTTTACACGCATTTCATGGATGACATTTTCATCATCTGTAAAGGAGACAAAATAGATGCTTTAGAATTAGTTAGGTATTTCAACAGCACAACTAGTTTTTTTGCAATTTACTTACACTTTTCACCAAGACAACATGGCGTACTTAGAAACTGATCTGTGGAAAGATAGAATCCATGGGAAACTCTTACCTACTCGAATGCCTTCTTGCATTATACCAGCTCACACCCTTTACATCAGAAATGGTCAGTTATTAAAGGACAACTTGTAAGAGCAGCAATGATGGTTTCAGCAGAGGAAGAATTTGTGGAAGAATGTTCAATATTGAGGGGTATGTTCCTCTGTAGGGGTTACCCTGATTCACTGATTCAGGAGTTAACTGAAGAAGTACAATCTAAAAGAAATAGAGGTTTTTATAAACCACTATTGAGTAGTAACAGAGTGCACAGTGATACACAGGTTGAGTTAAACCAAAGTGATGGCAATACCAATGTAGTTTTCCACACTATGAACACTAACAAGTTCTCATTGAGTTTCATCATAACTTTTAGTAGAGATCCATTAGACATCAAAAACATTCTAAACAAAAATTGGAACTTGTTGATGGGTGACCAAGGCCTGTTAAACAAGTTAAGGGAGAGTCCCTCAGTGGTTTTTAGGAGGGGGTGCAACCTGAAGAATTTGTTGGAAAACAGCAACCCTTGTCCAGTGAAACTCTCAGGCATGTATAAGTGTAAAATGTTAGGTTTTGCAAATACATGGATATAAGCCAATGTTTTATGATAAGAATTGTAAGATACTTTACAACTAAATCATTTAACTGTAATTCTAGGATGGTTGTGTACCTAGCTCAATGTCAATCTTGCCTAATTTTCTACATCAGCAAGATTGACAGTAAGTTGAAAGAACGTGTCTATGAACACATTTATAGCATGAACAGGGGCAAACTTGAAAATGCCTTAGCTAGGCACACATCCCTGAATCAAACACATACTTTTAAATTCAGGGCCATTGACCATGATACTCTGGACATCAGGGGTGGACCCAGTTCTTTATTATTAGAAAAAAACTTGAATTGATGTGGCAAATTTGTTTAAATGCTTGTTGCTACCCAGGACTGAATGAGACGTGTTCTATTTTATGTCTTTTAAAACTGAAGAGTTTGTTAAGATAAAGGGTACGTATTTGCCTACATATACATAAAAAACAAAGTGAAGGTAACACTTTAGTTTGTTATAGAACTACCACAAGAATTTTGTTGTTGTGCTGCTATGTATTTTGAATGTATTTTGAATTTTTTATTATTTCTAGTTGAAGCAATTTTAAATGTTTTCAAGCACACAGAGGGTTAAAATTTTGGAGGGAAGTGTGTAGTCAGTATCCTAATTTGATAATTTGACTTTTTTGAAGTTGATTTAAGTAGGGATGTTTTTAGACATTTTTATCTGAAGAAGTCCTGGTTACTAATCGGACGAAAAGCGCTTCATTGAATAAATGCTGTGTGGACTACTCCTTTGGTTGCTTTTGTTGCTTTCTTTGCTTTATATATATATATATATATATATATATATATATATATATATATATATAAAGGCCAACTTGTAAGAACAGCAAAGATTATATATATATATATATAGGTATATATCTATTTGACAATACATACAGATAGATATACTATGTATGTGAGAAAGAGATAGTGACAGACAGATATGTATAAATATATGTATGTATGTATAGACATATGTATACATGACAAGTCATTTTGATCAAGGGGCAACAGGACTGCACTCAGTTTAACTAACTGTATGGGCATGCTCAGTGGGACTGTCAGTAATTATAAAGTGACTCTAGTCCACACCTACCTGCACTCAAGTCCGGGATTTTGTGTGTTACAGACACTGACATCTGTCCCTGTTTCTGCAGTATTGCACTTAACTCAAAATGTCCATGGCATTCTCCAGCTGTATGATGTAATTAATATGTGACACAGGTTCATATGGTTACACCAGACACAGACTGACAGTCTTTGAAAACACCAACATAATAATAACTCACATGCAAAAGACATGGACAGTTCCAGATCTGAGCCATCAACAACATCACCCATCCTCACTAGCCTAGTTCACTTAGCCACCCAAGCTGCCAGCCACTACTCATTCTTTATGCAATCAACAGCGTATATGTGTACATTGTTTTTCCTGCGTTAAGTGAGACATACAATGTGTGACCAATTTCTGTGTTACTGCCCTGTGATTGCCTGGACTGCTGATATACCATTGATGACCTACTGTTAAAGCGGTTAAATGGGAAAACTGTGTTGTGTGTGGGGGAGCAATAGCACATGTTCTGCTAGGATACACAGGAGTCCAAATATCATGAAACCCCACTGCTTAACATCTCCCTTGATTGATGTAGTGCATATTCTGACAATGAGGCCTAGTGAATATTAAGGAACACATACTAGTGGACTGGGTAACTGTTGTCCAGTGTGGATGTTACCTGTGTCAATATAGCTCACTATGTTTCCTTACATAAATGTAGCAGATGTGTACATACAATACCATATTTTAGTAATCCTTACAAGTAGTGAGTGTAGGTTAGGGACTTATCTTATGAATGCACCTGTTGACAGAACTGTTAGTTCAGGGATGACTCTCTCTGATGCAAGCAGTGCACAGCCAATACATGGATAGGTACAGGTTGTGTGGGTTGCCTGGCATCAATTTTAATATATGTATGTGAGTAGGAGTAATGTGTCAGTCCCTAGGGCCCTAGGTTTTCAGTGAATGTGCTATGCCTTATCTCTTAGCCAAAAACAGGGTGTACTAGGCATGCCTACATCTGCCTATGGGGACATCATCAGGGGGTTCCTCTTCCAAATCCTCCTGTGACTGTAGTGACCTAGGCACTGGTGGAGGGCTGTGTATCCCTTCCCTTTGCTGATCCTGCTGTAGCTATTTCCACAGGATCATATTGCGTAGCATAGCACATACTGTGAACATATGTGTACATGTGGCTGTACAGTACTGCAGGGCTCCACCAGATATATCAAGGCACCGGAACCATGACTTCATACACTCAAACACACATTCTATGATGTTCCTAGTTTGTGCTTCTGCCTCATTATGGTGTTCTTTGGTGGGTGGGTGTGCATTTCTGATGGGTGTCATTATCCATGGTTCCAGGGCATAGCCCGCACCCCCCAGTAAGTGGCCTTGTGGGATGCCCCCCCTAGCAAACATCTGGTACAGCTCTGATGCATGCCAGATATGGGAGTTATGAAAACTGCCAGGACTGCCAGCACACACATTCATGATAATCCCCTGGGTATTGCACATGATTTGACAGTTGAAGGAGTGGTACCCCTTGCAGATGATGTAGATTCTACCCTCCTCACCAGGTGGTGCTGTGATGTGTACATGAGTGCAATCTATGGCACCCAGTACTTCTGTGTATTGTGCTACATGGTAGAAGTGTTGCATATGGCTGTCCCTCACCTCAGCGGTGAGGAGAAAAAAATATGCTCATTGGTATGTAGCAGCATGGCATCAAAGGCACTGGTGGGGTACCCTGGATGATAATGCCCGTGAGATCCCATCATGTCCCAAGTTGGTCTTTAGAATGTACCTGTAGCTAGTATCCTAAGGGCTACATATACCTTTGTTTCATTGGGATGGTTTCCCCTTTGTTGGTTTTGGGTCTGAGATGAGGGCGGCAGAGCTCAGTGAGTTCTTGTAGCATGTCCCTTTCCACCCCGTAGTGCTTTACAATCTCCAGCTCATGTAGCTCCTAGAAGGTTACCCTGGGTCTAAACACTCTTCTCCTTCTCTGTCTAGGTCTACTGGCAGCAGCAGCACTGACTTCAGCATTTAGCACATACAGGTGTAGCAGACCTGCAGTAGCCCCTAACATTATCTCAGTTAAAATTCCCAAGAATGTACTCCAATGGTCCAGTGTATTAGGGAAAAATCAAAATGTAGGGTGTATGCATACTTTATAGAGTTCTTCTGTAGGTGCAGAGTGTGTAATTGGCTAAGTAATATGCATTCCACCTGCCTACAATATAATTGACATCATTTAATGGCCATACTTTAGCTTAAACAAGGATCAAAGCTAATTAAATACATTTTTTTCAGACATGTTCAGCATGCCGGTGCACCACACAAACACACACATGGAAGTTAAACAAAGCTTAGAAGTTAGTAGACACACACCCCTGGAAGGACAGGCTCAGCCAGGTGGCGCACCGCTCAAACACATGCACCTAAGCTGAAATGAGCTTAGAAATTAGAAGACACACACACACACACACACACACACACACACACACACACACACACACACACACCCCTGATGTCAACTACATTCTGTGTAAACAGCAACATGAGTCTAAGCCTACACAAAGGGGATATATGGACATGATTACACCTTTCTGCTATTCAGTAACTCCACCTCATTTGCATAGGTATCCATTCTCACAGCCTGGAAACTACATGCTTCATAGCCCAACCAAGTTAGCAACAGCACCAATGCACCATTGTAGGGGCTCCATATACAGTCCTGTAATACATTTCTGTCACATAATATTAATTTTTTTTTAATTTTTCTATAAAGCATGTTTGTGCACTGTGGCACACCAAGTAAACATGCCCAGATTATTAAAAAAATTAATTTAACTTATTTCATTTAATTTTTTCCCCATACAGGATAATAGTTTCACACATATGTGTATGTGGTATGACGTTTGTCCATATATCTCCATTTTTACAACCCCTTTTGTCTGTCTACACTCCTGTACATGGAATTTTTCCATGTACACTATAGACACTGACATGGGGTCTAAACAGATGTCTATCTGCTTGCTGGATCACTCTACCTGCCTCATTTGCATTAGATTCACCTGCTTATGAAGTGATTTGCATACCATGGAAGTTTTTGCTTTGGCGCATGCGTGCACGCCACACAGCAGCTCTTACTGAATTTAAAAATGTTCACGCCTATGCAAACAGTGTGGCAAGATGCCTACATGGAAAAAATGTATAGGCTTTATAAAACGTTCCCCTTAGTTTAGACAGGAAATATTTCATGTTTTACAATATGTTTTATGTCTTTAAATATGCATATGCAGTTAATTGTTGTCTTATGATTGGGCTGTTGCATGAAGGTTTTAGTTTACATGTATGTGAATAGCAGTTTGTTATGTAATGCACTGAGGAAGGGCATTAGCCTGAAAGCTTTGTATATTCTAAATAATTTTGCTACTTACTATTACCTGCCTAGCATTTCTGATCACTGGATTTTACCTTCCTCTTTGTGATTCCTGAAGGGTGTCAGCTAATGGAAATATACTTTTAGTACAGTAACAAGATTCAATTTCAAAAGTGTCTGACATTTTTATTGAAATGGTATAAGATTTTATTCTTCTGGAATATTTGGATATTTGCAACTCAACAGGCTGTTTCCAAGACGCCTGTTCAAGGCAGTGCTGTCCTGTGAAATGTGGGAAACTGTCTGATTATAAATGTATATCTGCATGAGTACATGCACTAATAAGCAACACTATTGCTGACCATATGAAAATAATTACCTAATGAAGGTGGAAAAAAACATGTAGCAACAAGCAGGAAACAAAAACAAACAAAAGAAAATACAGTTGCCTAGACTGGGATAACCATTCCACTAACTTTTACAAAAAAACAAGCATATACTAAATATATAATTTCACTGCTACAAAGGCTGCAGATCTGTGTGTGACTAGATAGTATCTATGTCTGAGGCTAAACCAGTCATTCAACTAATCTAATAACCTATAGGTGGGGGAAGGAAAATACAAAAGGACAAACTGTAAACTCTTAACACTTCTGTAATAAGTTTGTGAAATCTGACCTGCAGTATGGCAGCTACCTTCTCTGAAAACCCTGCCTCTGTGTGAACATGTAACTTACACAACACTAAAATGTAAACAAAGTACTCTAGCAAGCAACTGTTTTTAGAAATGAGATAATGCCCCTTTAAAAGGCAAATTATAGAGTATAATGCCCCCGCCGATGTTGTACTTTACTGTCTCACCTTCGGTTTCGTGCAGGAGTGGGCGTGGTCCAGATGTTTGATGAGCAAACCTGAATATGAAATAAGGCATGATTGGCATGCCGTGCATATTAGTCACTGACATCATGTATGCAATCTAACAGCCAACACGCTTGCTAACAATTAATAAAACAGGTTCATCAGAACGTTCCGTAATAAAAAGGCTGCCTAACTCAGCTGCTCATCTACATTCATTGCATGCATCATGCTAGGGGCTAACATGCATAGCATGCCAATGTCTAAATATACCCTTCCTTTGGGCGAAGATTTAACGTTATTGTGTCATGCAGCATTACACTACCCTTGCTGGTGCTAATGGAAGGCAGTAGGTCCTGTGTAACTAAGCCAGAGTTGATATATCCAAGTGGCAGGGGTTGTGGGGGGTGCAGCACCCCCGCAGGGGTGCAGGGGGCTTGCCACCTGCAAAACCAAAGGGAAAACATATAATTGCTGTTTCTCCTACAAGAAAAGACGTGGAAATCACGTTAAATTATTCATGCCTTTGACGTTCTTTTCTGGCTGGAAAACCACGTCATGTCGGTTGTTCATGAGAACAGTGACACGTCAAGCCAGCTGGGGTGGGGTTTGGGCGGTGCTTGCTACTGTACATCAAGTGAGCCAGTCAAGTAAAATATCGCCATGCCCCCTTTGTTATACAGTTATCCAAGTATATGACCTCTCTCAAGATACCACAGTGTTTCCTTACTAAGAACACATCCACCTCAAGCTACCCTGACCACCTGAAGGCATTCACACTCTTTTCTGTGTGCTATTGACTTTTCAGGGGGGGGGGTCCTCTGTCTAGCTTACAGACCCTTGAAAGATCCATTCTTATGCAACTTTAGTCACATCCACAAAACTAATAACACCATAAATACCTCTCAAGAGATCTTAACTTCATTTGCAATATAAATAGGACCTGGTGGTATGCTAAATATCTGCTTGTCACAGGGAATACCTCTTTTATGCAATAGACTCTCCCTTGATGTACAGCATAGTAGTTCTCTGGTCCTATTTCAGCACAACCTAGATGACAAGATGGTTAATTGTAATTACACTCCCAATCTGGACCCTCAAGTACTTATGGAAAGGGGGGCATAACTAGTTTCAAAGTAATTTATCCTGTTAGGAGTCTGGTATTAATTTCATGTTTTAGTAAATTTGATGTAGGATCATGTGGCTAGACTACAAATAGTCCACCAGATCAAAAGCTTAGTACTATTCTATGAGCGTATAAACCAATTTAGTCAACACTGTTAGGAAACAGAGCACCAATTTCTGAACCCATAGCCAGCTTTGAAGTCTGAGGAGATGACTTTACTCTGTCTCTGGAAGTATGTGAAACCTTGCACAAGTCTGTCTCCTCACCAGCACATTATGCAGCATATAACATTCTAAGATCATGTGATACTGGAATGCATTGAAGCATGTCAAAGCAATGGAAGCATTCTTTGGGCAGGCCAAACTTATGTTGTCCAGTATTCTGGGATTACACACATGTGCTGTTATACTGCTGATCAGCCACGCTCTGTGGGTTCCATATAGATGTTATAATCCAGGCCTACAGTGGCTGTAAAGCGTGATCTACAATACAGTATAACAGTTTGGAAGAATAACTCATTTGCCCACATGCCAAATGTAGTTGCATAACTTAATATTAACAAGAGTGCCTACACTTACTGACTAGATGACTTTATGGAATTTCATTACACAGAATATGGTGCTATAACTGAGATGCATGCATGATAAATGAGTGATGTAAACTGCCTGGGTGCTGAGCAGATATGTTGAATTTGATGTCCCATTCATTACACACTGCCTAGCAGTTTGTGAAATGGTTGCCCTTCCTTTACACAAACCTTCATAACTGTGAACCAGATGGGGCCTTTGTTGCTACATATGTGTAATCTGTGGTACGTGGTAAAGCTGGGAAATGGATAATGTCATAGAAGGTATCCTTTATGCTAACTTTCTGCTATAATATGCAAGGAAAGGTAACCATTTGAAATGTTGGGACCAACTAGAGTGAGCCCCGAAATGTGGAGACTAAATGACTGAAAGATCAGACTTCTATATATCAAGTCCAAAATGTCATTTCTTGGAATATTCCCTTTCTTTGAGCTATGGTGATCTCAAAGTTGGTGTGTGTGTGTGTGTGTGTGTGTGTGTGTGTGTGTGTGTGTGTGTGTGTGTGTGTGTGTGTGTGTGTGTGTGTAGGTGTGTATAGATGTGCATATAGACAGATAGATAGATAGATGATAGATAGATATAGATAAATAGATATAGATATATAGATATAGGGGTCCCCTACAGATGATCAAAATTCCAAAAGGTCAACTTTCATATGGCTAAGACCATATGATTGACATTTGAAAGTCCAGCCATTCTGAACGGACATCTCCATACAGCACAGAACGAGAAGACTTCCCTTTTTGGCACTGTAGTGTGATGTCAGAGTTGGTATATTTAAATGGCAGGGGTGTGGGGGGCTCAGCCTTGCCCTACTAGCCCTGCTAACAAAGTGTTGGTAATTTTTTGTGTTGTGTTGCTGTTTTTTAACAGGTGTTTGAACTTCCAAAAGTCGATCATATGGTCTCGGCCATATGAAAGTCGGCCTTTTGGAATTTCGTTCATCTGTAGGGGACCCAGATACAGATATAATATGGGTGTGTGTGTGTGTGTGTGTGTGTGTGTGTGTGTGTGTGTGTGTGTGTGTGTGTGTGTGTGTACTTTGGAGGGGGGCACCCCCTGCAAAAACAAGTTTTAAGGAGAAAAATGATTTTTGAGATTCACTCTTCTGTTTTTTTTTAGTTTGTTTGTTTTTTGTTTTTTATTTTTTTTGCTTTTCTGCACTTGGCATTTTGAGTGCAGAAATTTCAATAGACAACAACTAGCAAATCTTATATGATCTTCCATATATAGAAGCATTATACAAGGAATGTTTTGAGTATTCTAGAGGTGATAGTCTGTGAAATACCAAATGTGTCCTCAAGTTTGTATCCAAGAGGTCCATATAACTAAAACATAAAACAGCTATACATACCATCTTCTCCAAAGATATGGAAGGCCACACATTCCTATCTATTCCATATGTGGGTGACATGTCAACCAAGGCTCATGCAATGTCACAATCAATCCTAAAGCAATCAATTATCTCTTAATAAAATTACTGTAGGTCACCCACTGTCTGCAATGTTTATCCTGGTACTGGGTGCCAGCTCATTCATATCAGCAGGAACCACTGGCACTAAGAACTGCAGTATGCGTTTGCACATCTGCAATTCTTCCAAGCAGTCTCTCTATCTGCAACTCTAATATATTTGGCATGCCTTACCCTTTTATAGTCAGGTACACATTAATGTGACATTTCCTTCACATAAAACTATGAACTGTAATGATGATGTGTTTGCATATCATTAGGACTTCATTTTCCTACCCCTCCCCCATTTCATTTGTATCTCATTACACACTCATTAGTTTATTACATGTTTGGGCTACAGCACTGGGCCACAACATGAGGCCCTGAATTGCTACTGGCAAGGCCAGTGTGTGTGATTGCAGTTCCCATGCAGATGAGCACTTTACTGTAGGACTTGTCTATGAATCATAGTCATGATAATTCATATTGGTAGCACAAAAAGTAAATATTGTTTACTAAAGCTAATGAAAAAATTATCTGAGACTTCAAAAGCTGTATCAGAACAAATCATGTCTCCTCACTGTTGCTCCATATGCACTGTCATAAGCAGCACATGCAAACCTAATGATGTAAATACAATGAAACCACAAGACATTTCTGATTGCACCTTCACAGTGAGTACTTCCTCTTACTCAGCCAGCCAGAAGTGTAGATAGTTTATTTGGAGCCCTCTGCAGTTCCCTGATGTGGTACCTACTTCTACTCTAAGTTAAGGACCAAACAAAAATGTAACAAGTAGCTTGATACAGTTAAAATGTCACACATTAAGTGTTTCAGCCATGACTGCAAATACATTATTGGCATTCTTTTCTGAATGTCAGAACTACATTACCACAGCACTGGCATCTACCAGTCATGTCTTCTAACACACTGTGCCCTGGACAGTCACCACCTTCTCTCTGCTATAGATAAGCATCAGCAGCCAGCCATCTGAATCCGTTATCTCCTGCTATACTTTGTGTAGTTTGCAGTCTATTGCAGGTTATTCCTTCACCCCACCAAACTCAGAAGCATGTTATTTGTCCTGCCCAAGTTATAACATACTGGTGGTTCTGATACACACCTTACTTCACACTGCACAGTGAGTCGATCATTTTCTGCTTTCCATGACAATCAGTTACTCATTCGACCTCTGCAACTATGTTCCTGTTTCTGGGTCACAAGATGCACTATTGCAATCTTCATAAGCAAATTAAGAAAATAATTCCAGAATGCAAAAATAATAAAGAGTAGAAAGTTTGTAGAACTTAATACAAAAAATGAATAAATAAGTCCGACAGGGATGAGTGCTTGAACTCTTGTTCATGCTATTTATGTCAACAATATCCTTAGGCAAAGAAATATTCTTCATCAAGTTTATGGATGACTCCAAGATAGGTATTATTGTAAAGAATATAGAAGAAAAAACATAGCGCATTACCTAGATTCTCTATTTCATAGGTATGCATTACATTCAGTTGGGTTCAATGCCAGAAAATGAACAATTTTGCAGTTTCGGGAGGGAAACAGTAAGTATTTGTGTGCTATGGGTAATAAGATACTTCAAACACAGGATGAAGTGAAAGATCTGGGAATAATAACAGACAATATGTTTAAATTTATGGGTAACATAATAACCATAGTGAGAAGATGGTATGGAATACTAAGTGGTATATATTCAGAAACATAGCAGGACTAAGGAAGTTTTGCTTCATTTGTTCAGAGCTTATTTAAGACCTATTACTGTATACTATGGATCAGTATGTGTGCACAACCTAGGCCAAACAAGAATACTAGAAAGTATACAAAAACACTTTATTAGAAATACTGTTGACCTAAGGAACATCAGCTATCCAGTAAAGTTAGAAAAACTTAGTGGTGCAGATTCAATAAAGTCTACTCGGTCCACTAAATCTGTGTGTGCACCATGGCACAATGTGCACAAGATAGCACACCATTTTTTATTCAGTAAGTGGCTCTACATGGTAAACATCATGGCATGCTAATTACAGAATAAGAAGCTAAAATGATCAACCAATCCAAGATGGAAGAGCTATTCAAAAGCTATAAAACAACCGCATAGACTCAGTGCTGGTTTTCCATGCAAATTCCAAAATCTATTGGAATACAGACACAGAAACTAGTCTACAGGAAACAATGCTAGGTGCTGCTGTTGCTCTTATTCATGTGTATGTGCAGCAGGCCTAAGTTTATGCTTCTGATGTTGCTGCTGCTAACAGACCATGGCCAAGACGAAGGGTGTCTATACCCCATTTAACTTTTCACAATCTGCATGAGTTGGAAATTGTAGAGTGCTACAGGATGGATGGAGAAACACCACAGGAACTCTGCAACCCCTGTTGTCCTCAACTGAGAGTAAGGGCAAACCAAGAGGAACTAATACTGGTGGAGACTAAAGTTTGTGTAGCACTTAGAATATTATCTACAGGAACCTTCCAGGGACCAACAGGGGACATAATGGGGGTGTCACAGGCATCAGCATTCAAGATCCTACATCAGTTCCTGAATGCTATGTAACAACATGCCATTGACTACATATATTTTCTCCTGTACACCTGAGGACAGAGCCACAGCTATGTAGGAGTTCTACCCTGTTGCATACTAACCTGTACTCCTGGATGCCATAGACTGTACACATGTAGAAATCAAAGCACCACCTGGGAAACAGGGAAGAGTGTACATAAATAGAAAGGGCTTCCACTCCATCAACTGCTATGGGAATCATCCTGATTGTGTGTGCTGCAACCCAGGCAGTTACCACAACTCACATATCTAGCACAACTCTCAGCTGTATGAAATGTTTACTAGGGGGAATATCCCTCAGCATCATTTACTGGGAATCTAGGTTATGCACTGGAACCATGGCTGATGATGTCCAACAGAAATGCACACACACCAACTGAAGAATACTATATTGAGGCAAACACTCAGACAAGAAATATCACAGAGCATGTGTTTGGGCTGCTGAAGTCGTGGTTCCAGTGCCCAGAATACATCTGGGAGAGCCCTGCAGTAAATCCCCGTACATGTGCTGAAATCTTCACCATCTGTGCCATTCTTCACAACATTATCCTTAGAAAAGAGCTTCAGCAGGAACACCAAGGGTAATGGCCAAGCATCCAGTCTCCATTGGCAAGGTCATCAGAGTTACACACAGGTGAGGAGTCACAGGGGAACTAGTAGCTGCTGTGGGTGTAGGCAGATGTAGTAGTGTACAATATACCAATACACTGGCCAAAAGGCAATGGATAGCACACACACTCACCACCTAAGGGGTTCAAACCTTCATCCTATGCTTATACATATAGTAACATTGATGTAAGGCAATGCTCACAACCTTTATTTAGCCATGTAATGGCTGTGTACTGCTAGCATCAGACAGAGTCAGGCCCAGACTAAAACTCTTGCAACTGCCAGATTCCCAAGGTAAGTGTTGAACCTGGAATAGAACAATAAATGTCTAAGTATAAAATGAATGGCACAGCCTTGCATACTGTTATTTGCTTGTGTAAGTAAGTATAAGGTAGGTGATTGTTACAGCAATGATATCAGGATGTGACAGAAGTGACTTCTGTGAATACATGCATCTTCTATCAACTAGTAGGCCTCATGCATCAAAGATGCATATATTCATACCGATATCAGTGATGTCAGGGTTTCTGGAGATTGATTGGTTTATGGCAGTGAATGGGTAGAGTCATTTTGATGTAGTTAACAACTGCATTGATGTTAGATACAGTTTTAATTATTATTTCTGTGCCATTTTACACATTTTATAGACTTGCTTTTGGATGGATGTTATCTACTGAGTCTCTATGGATAGTAATTTTGTTCTTTGCATAGGGCTGCATGGTTATACCATATTGTGACACAGTTAACTGTTAATTTAGAAGGTGTGAGCAGCTTGTTGATTGCTCATTTGCCCACGCTTATGATATGAACCAATGGGGTACACCATCTAGCCCTAGAAGATAATTGGATTAGCATTGTTCAACTAACCAATGGAGGCTATACTGAGCACTGACATCATTCTGGACAGTGATTGGTTCATGGCAGAGAATGGGTAGAGTCTTTTATTTTACAAGTAGTATGAAAATTGTGTATGTAATTAAAAAAATGCAATCATATCTTATGAAGATCAGTAGTCTTCTGTACAGATAAATCCAAAATAATAGCAATCTTCTTCTGTGTTATCCACATACACAGCTCTCTTCACCTTCAATTTTCCTAGCACATGCACAGTTACATTTTTTATAGTGTAGATTCAGGGCTCTGAGCACAGTGAAGATGCAAATGAGGTGTGAACTCATTAGAACTGATGAATCCCAAAATCTTGGCTCCATGTACCAGGTGTAAACATAGAGCAGGCAGTCCTTCAGTGTTAGTTGCTAATGGATTGCAACTGTGACTGATTACTGGCAGGGAGAAGGAAAACACAGCAATAATTCAGACTCCCTTACCTGCAGTGTGTGTGCCACCCAGGTTGCACTTTCAAAGTGTAGAAGTAATTGTGGCAAGGTATAAGTCAGCAGCACACATTTCTCAGCTTCTATTCACTAACAGCCAAACTCCCCTGCCTTTGTTGAAAACCATAAATTATTGCTATTTAATATTCTCATACATTTTATGGACAATGGTACAAAATGCCTTACAGACTGCATGTCTGAGATTACTGCTCAAATAAGAGAAGAATGAACACAATACAATGAGAATACAGAGCTGCATTGCTGCAAACAATACTCATAAATGGTTGTGTGCTCAGTCATTGCACTAAATCTGTAATTAACATATGTACAAACAACTGAGAGTGTACAACTGTCATCGTTTTGTTAATAGTGTGGATGAATGGGACTTACTTGTATACCAATGATTTGCATTCCTGCTGCAAAGATATTTCTGTGGCAAAAAGGTTTAAGACACCCTTAATGTGTTTTTCAGGTTCATTGGTGTGACAGTTTAAATCCAGACTTGTGTAAAAATCTTTAATGTGTACTAACATTTCTTGTATAATGGTGTTTACTGGGGGATACAATAAAGGCTACATAGCTGTTTTCCACCATGTGTGCTTTGAGGTGTGATGGGCACATAAGCATGAAAACCTTTAGATTCAGTAAGCACCATGTAGAGGCATACATCCCTGCACAAACAAGGTAAATACAGTGGCATGCAAATTACAGCATAAGCTGCTGAATTGCATGCTAATCAAGCAATCATCAACACAGTGGAGCTATTCAACAAGCTATAAAGTAAACATGTAGACTCCTTGTAGACTTTCCCTGTTAATTCCAAAACTTTTGGAAGACAGCTACAGAAAGGAGTCTACATGGACAAAATATAAAGCAAAAGGTGTGAGATTTGTACATAACTGACCTTAATATGGGACAGCATTAGATACATACTCTATGCAACAAAAGAAGAGTGATAATAGTAACAAAATCCTTCCTTGTACCACAACAGAAATGCAGCTTTGCTCCTCTTCCCCCAAATGAACAGTACACGTGTAGGTAATGCAGACAGATAAAAGTGTAAAAGTGTGTGCTAATCAAAATAAATATAAAAAACATTAAACAGACTATTCATAGTTACATGTCACCATATGCAATATGTAGCTGATGAAATGCAGGCATATCATCTACAATTCAGTACTCCTCTGTACAGATATGTCCCAACATAATATCCTCTCTTTTGTGTTCAACATATAAACAATTCAGCTCCCTTCAGTTTCCCTATCTACACTGTTGATGTTTGGTGTGGATTCAGGGCTGCCAGCACTGTGAAGATGCAAATGAAGTCTGAACTCATTAGAGTTGCTGAATCCCCAAAAATTGGATCAGTGTAGGGATGTAAACATACTGCAGGCAGTCCCTCAGTGTTTGTGATTAATGGATGGCAACTGTGAATGCGTATATGATGATGTGAGATATTGCCATCTGTGTCAGGGAGAGTAGAGCGGTGTATGTGTGGCATATGTCAGTGTGGTTGCTAGAGTTTTGTGGATGGTTTTGTGTCATTTCACTATCAATCTGACTGTGCAGATGCTTGTGTTAAAAATGTATCAACAGTGTTGTTATAACTGACTAGATGTATATGTTTAAACAAAGAATTCTGGAAGGGAAGAGTAGAGCTTTTTGAAATTATTCTAGAATTTTCAAATACTGCAACAGATCTTAGCAAAGCTTTGAATGTGTATTGTACCAGAGTCAGGCTATCAAATGTGATGTTATTCTACAACCAGCACTGAGAGGATGGACCTCTCACAGCAGCTTGTTTTGTTTTTCTTTGGAACCTGATATAAAAATCTATGACAGTTATCACAGCTAACTTGAATTAATTGAGCTAAGTTCAGTTAGTTGGAAGCTCATCACCTTGCCTTGTGGAAGCAAGCATTTCATCTTCCTATCTTGCTTTGCTATATTAATTAAGTTAGCTAGGGAACACTTATTCTTTAGGCAGTCAGGAAATATGTGAGATTAGTTTAGTAGTGATTAGTAGTAGTGATTTTTTTGCATCTGTTTGAATCTGTTTAACTGTGTTATTTTTATTTCTCCTGTAACTGAAACTCTTACGTTTGTTGTACTTTGATATTTAGTGTTCTCATGTTTTCTATTTTATTATTTATTATTAAATATTTTATACCTTTCATTGTGGCTGGTATTTTGGAGAATACTTTTAATGTCTTGAGAGTACCTGTACTTATTTTAGTGATGTCTTGGCCACTCCAAAAAGCCTGGCTGCTTTTGTTACACTCTACCATTTATGTTAGTATTGATTTTACTCAGTGTAATTGGATACCCTTGTAAGAGCCTGACCATGGTTGACTGGTGGCAGCAAGGTTACCTTATAGTCTGGGCAGAAGGGGTACAGCTAATAAATCTGTACCAGCCTTACCCAAGTGTGTGTGTGTGTGTGTGTGTGTGTGTGTGTGTGTGTGTGTGTGTGTGTGTGTGTGTATGAAAATCCAATACACAGGCGTAGGTGTGTCTGCTACATGGAACTGGGGCACAGTGTTCCAAAGTGAGTCTTGTTTGGGATCTGGAGAAACAGAGAGTCCAGTTCTGGAGCAGATTCCCTGTGTGGTCTCTGGGGAAATTGTGCTTGATGCAGAGAGTTGCATTTGAAATACTGCGTAAATCCATTCCTGTTCTTAGTGACAGTCTCTCACCGGTGTCAGTGCTAATGATTGAGGCACCTCGATTACTGGCCTGGGGTAAAGAGAGGTCATCACATATTGGTGTCAGAGTGGTGGGATATTAAACGTCAGTAGCTTGTGGGCAGTTGTCACTGAAGGTGGTGTATTCTCAACAGCCACAAGGTAAACATTCAGAGTTTAATATTCACAACAGTTTTATTTTGTTAGTTTAGTTTAGTCAGGGAACCCAGGCAAAGACATCAGCACAGTATTATGGCAAGCTGACAAAGAACCAGTTGCCCAAGATGTGTGAAGCCAAAGGACTGGTGCATGCTAACTGGACTAAAGAGGAATTGATTTCAGCCTTAATCGCAGCAGCAGACCAGTCCTGTGGCCAGGACAACAATCAGTGTGGTGTGTGTGTGTGTGTGTGTGTGTGTGTGTGTGTGTGTGTGTGTGTGTGTGTGTGTGTGTGTGTGTGTGTGTGTGTGTGTGTGTGTGTGTGAAAATCAAATACTTAAGTGTGGGTGTGTTAGCTACTTGGAACTGGGACACAGTGCTCCAAAGTGAGTCTTGTTTGGGATCTGGAGAGGCAGAGATTACAGTCCCAGTTCTGGAGTGTGCTCACTGTGTGCTCTTGGGGGAAATTTGTGCTTGATGCAAAGAGCTGCATTTGAAAATACTGTGTAAATCCATTCATGTTCTTGGTGACCATCTTCCACCAGTGTCAGTGGTGAGGATTGAGTCTCCTTGATTACTGGCCTAGGGTAGAGAGGCTGTCACTGCTTATTGGGTGGGTGTGTCAGGTTAAATTTACAAAGTGTTACATGTACATCTCTCAAGGTTGGAAATGCAAGTAAGCAGCACTCAGTTCACATGTTCTGTTTCATTAACATCCAACATCTTCTTCATTTGTGTGAAAATTATGTTTCTCTATCAATTTTTTATTAATATTTTATTATTTATTCGCCATTGTTTGAGTAATGTGGTGCTTAGCACAATCACTGGCAATGGAGGAATGAATGGAAGGTTTTGCTGTGCTTATCTTGTTTGTGTAACATTGTGCGGTGGGTAAAAGGGATACCTTAAGAATGATTAGTTTAATAAGGGAATATCAATTAACAATTCCAGTGGCATGCCATTTAGTACTGAGTCTGTGGAATACACCTGCTACTTTATTCTCTGTAGCAACAGATTCAGGACTTACCTTGTAATGCAGTGATACATTCATTTTTGGGGCCAGATGGTATTGGGTTCAAATACAGCTGTATCTAATACTTTTAACTTCTTTGCTTTACCACTGCTGCTCATTGGTGTGCAATGAGTACCATCATGCAACAATGCATTAAAGAAAAGAAATGAAGACGATAGGACAGTGGTGAAATGGGGATGTTAAAGTCTGACAGTTAGTACTGAGTTTCTGGAATACACCTGCTACTTAACTGACTCTGTGGCAGCATGAGTTAATGCATTTAATGCAGTCATACATTCCTTACTGGGGCCAGATGGTACTGGGTTTGAATACAACTGAGTCTAACACTTTTATGTACTTTTGTATTACTATTGCTGCACATTGGTGTGTTTTTCACACCATCATGCAGTAATGCATTAAAGAAAAGAAATGGAGAAGACAGGGCAGTGGTGAAATGGGTAGCAAGCAGGGGGAAGAACAAGTGTAAAGCATTACAGAAATGTGCAGGAGGGAGGTAGACAAGAACCATAGCTATCCATTTTTAGCATCAAATGAATGTATCCAGTTTCAGTTTTTGGTTGTCTACTTTCTGCGTGGTCCACTTATTCAGTTTACACACTGCTGTATTTTGCACAGACAAGATAAGCAAATCCAAACCTGACATTCTTTTTTTCCAGTTCTCGTGTTTGTGCTAAGTGGCACATCGCACAAACAGTGGCCAAAAAAAAGGAAAGAAAAGGGAAAAAAAGGAGAAATAGTTGAAATGAAAAAAGTAATCTATGACATACACAGCAGAAAATGTTAATGCACATGAGATATTTCTACATAGGTCTGGATTTCAACTCTCACTTCAATGCACCTTCGGAAAACAGGATGGGTGCCTTATCCCTCTTTGTCATACTAACAGCTTTGCAGCAAAGAACTGAAGTTATTCTACACACAACCAACTGCAACAGAATGTACACTGATATCAAACCATCAACTGTTATTTGTACATTTATTACATTTGTTATATTTGGATGTAGTACACTTACTGATCACACAATCTGCTCTGATTATTCCTTGCAAATACATAGCTCTGCCTTTCCTTTCTGTGTTTTGTGGTCATTCATCAGTTATGACCTTAAAATGCGTGAGGATAATAATTGGGAATGATATGATATGCAGTTGCCAACAACTGATGGGTACATTGGGTGGCACAAACAAGCATAGAATTCTCATATGGAGGGAGCAAAGGTGAGTTACTGTTATGGCACATACAAGGGTATGCTGTTCTTTTTGATGGGGAAGCATAGACTGTGCTTTTGGGGTGAGCAAAGGTGAGTTACTGTTATGGAACAAACAAGAATGAACTGTTCTTTTGTGGGGGGAGCAGAGATGAGTTACTGCTATGACACAAACAAGGATATGTTGCTCGTTACTCTCCTTGTTTTGCATCCTGCTTATTATTTGATCTTGTGAGGGCTGTGAAGTCAGAAACTACAATGTGTATCACTACTTTCTAACTTCTCTCTTTAATGATTTTCCAGTATAAATGTATGGTACTAAACTGAGGGCATGCAATGATCATCAGTACTTTTGAGAGTTATGACTTTGTGTATCTTACCTGAGGCCTAGTACTTACTAATGGACACATACAAGTCAAATAAGTCTCTGCTATCACATGTTAGGTAATTTCTGTACAAATTTACCACCTTTTACTTACTTACAGTACCAAGTGATGAAGTACAAGGGTGTGTCATAATATTATTAAACAATACACTCCAGATTCAGAACTTACCTTGTAAATACAGCAGTTGCTATAGTGTTAGCTCAGGGCTGACTCTGATGCAAACAGTACACAGCCAATGCAAGGGGAGGTAAAGATTGTGTGAGTTGCCTGGCATCAGTGTTACTATATGTGCAAGTAGGTGGAAAGTTTTAGGCCCCTAGGTGGTGAGTGAATGTGCTATGCATTGTGTCTTAGCCAATGCTAGGACATACTGAGCATAGACATAGGTCTGCCTACACCCACAACAACTAGCGGTTCCTCTCTGACTCCTCATCTGCCTGTGGCTGTGGTGACCTTGCCAGTGGTGGTGGGATGTGTGCCCCTTCCCCTTGCTGATCCTGCTGCAGATGTTTCCTCAGGATTATGTTGTGTAGCATGGCACATGCTGTGAAGATTTCTGTACATGTCTGTGGATTGTACTGTAGGGCTCCACCAGATGTAGCTAGGCACGGGAACCGTGACTTCAGCAGACCAAACACATTCTCTATGACATTTCTGGTTTGAGTGTGTACCTCACTATGGTATTTTTCCATGGGTGTGTGCATTTCTGAAGGGGGTCACCAGCCACTGTTCCAGTGCATAGCCTGCATCCCCCATTAAATGACCCTGTGGGATATCCCCCCCAGCAAACATCAGGTACAAATGGGAGGTGTGCTAGATATGTGAGTTATAGTAACTGCTATGGTTGCCAGCACACACATTCAAGATGACTCCCTTTGCATTATACACAACTTGGCAGTTGATAGAGTGGTAGCCCTTTCTGTTAATGTATAGCCTACAATGTTCCCCATGTTGTGCCTTACTTCATGATAGTGCTCTACCAAGTAGAACTGTTGCATATTCCTGGCACTCTCCACAGAACTATGGGGAAAATATATGTGTTCACTGGTATGTTGGAGCATAGCATCCAGGAATTGGTGGAAGATCTTGGATGCTGATGCCTGTGACACCCCCAAAATATTCCCTGTTGGTCTCTGAAGGGTACCTGTAGCTAAAAGTCTAAGGGCTACACATACCTTGTTAGGTTCCCTTGGTTGACTCTGGCTCTGAGTTGAAGCCAGCAGAGGTCCCAGAGTTCCTGTAGTGTGTCCCTGTCCACCCTCTAGTGCTCTACAATTTCCATGTCATGTAGGTTGTGAAAAGTTAAACGGGGCCTAAAAACTCTTCTCTTTCTTGGGCTATGCCTATTAGCAGCAGCTGCGATGGCTTCAGCCTCTAGCACATACAAACGAATTAAAACAGCATCAGCCCCTAAAATTCTGTCTGTGTAGACTTTCCATGTCTGTATTCTAAAAGTTTTGATATCCGCAGGAAAGAACAACACAGAGTCTACCTGGATGCTTTATAATTAGTTGAATAGCTCCACCATGTTTGATTGGCTGATTAGCATTCAGTTCAGCTGCTTATGTTGTAATTAGCGTATATGAATCACAGACAAATACATATGCAATCCATTAATAATCTACACCATATAAAAAGGCAACCCTGTAGCTAGCCAAACTGATGGTGAGGAGAGTTGTATATGTTTGGAAGACTGCAAAAATGCTTTTTTCTTCTGGATATATCTGTACAGACGAGTACTGAACTTCAGCAAGCATGCTCCCATTTTTGTCACTTACATACTGCATATGCTGGAATGTATTTAAGAATAATGTGAAGCAAAGGTTTTTACACTTTTATCTGTATGCATTAGTTAGACGTGTAGTGATGGCATGAGCATGTTTCTCAAGCCGTTTCAGAGCTACACATGATTGCCAATATATGAAAAGAGAATGATGAGTGATAAATATGTACAAATTTTTAAGGAGCATGTCCTTTGATAGCACTTTTAGCATTTCAAAGATGTTTTGTTAGCAAAATGGGTCATTTGCCTGTTCTTTTGTGGAGGGGAGCAAAGATGAGTTACTGTTATTGCACAAACAAGAATGGACTGTTCTTTTGTGGGGAGCAAAGGTAACTTACTGTTATGGCAAAAACAAGGATATGTTGCTCTTGTTACTCTTCTTGTTTTGCAACCTGCCTGTTGTTAGTATTACACATCTCTAGACTGTTTTATGTTTCTCCAGTGGGTAATACTGACTAACTACCTTTTCTGCTTTATCTGGAAACTGTTATTTTGCACTTATGTGATATTTCTGTGCATTATACTTCTGTTCTCTTTTAGGACACCTAAAAATATGCTACTCAGGCATGTCAATTCATAGAGACCCACCTTCACTGATGCAGGAAATTGCAGATAGGCTTTGTCATCTGAACAGTTGAATACTGTTGTAAAGTAAAACAATTGAAATGAATCAGTTAATTCTGTGTCGCATGACTTTTTTTGGGGGGGGATTGAAGATAGCTACAGTT
Source organism: Protopterus annectens (assembly GCF_019279795.1). Classification (NCBI taxonomy): domain Eukaryota; kingdom Metazoa; phylum Chordata; order Ceratodontiformes; family Protopteridae; genus Protopterus; species Protopterus annectens. The sequence continues at coordinate 166,667,314 of NC_056736.1, forward strand.
CTAAGCATAGGCTGGAGTTGTCAGCCACATTCTTGTTGAAAGTAGACTTAATGTGCATATAAAGGGGTAACTGATTTACCCACTGTGTTGCAGGTAATTGTGATGATGTTGCCCTTACCTCTTGCTTAACATCTTCCAGGACCATCGGACTACAGCGCAGTATGTCTTCTGCAGATGGCAAGCCAAATGTTTTTTATATCAGTACTGCTAAGCAATTGAAAAAAATATTGTAGTGTGTGATTTTGATCTCAGGCTTTTTTTGTGTATTGCCATACTGTCTGTAATAGTGGCAGCACTGTTAGTTTGTTAGCATATTTTGCACTATAGTAGTACACGTATTAATGTATTTCTGTGTTTCTTGTTTTATCACAGGTGATCATGCCAGTGGGAGTGTGGGCTCTGTGCCACCTGATGTCAGTGCATCATCAGACTCTGGTGATGATGGTGGCCAAACTGAGGCACAGTCAGGGGATGCAGAGGATGAATCTAACACAGAGGTTGATATACAGCCACCCCTCCATTTCCATCAGATACAGCCAGTAGGAATACACCTACCCTGTTTACTAAGCCCACAGATATTGGACAGGTGGACAGCAAGGACATTGATCATGGAAGTGTGGCTACTGCAGCTTCAGTGGCTGTTGGAGTCTGGCCATAGCCAAAGTGTGGGTGAGCTACCACACAGGAGGATTGATAGTGATGCTCAGAGGGGGCCTACTCTCCTCCTCCACCTGCTGCAGGTGTCACTTCCTGGGCCTGTGACATCCTCACACTGGGCCAGTAATCAAGAAGCCTGAATCCTCATCACTGACACTGGAGAGGGACATTCACTTTGGAATACAAATGGGCACACTCAGTATTTCCAGAAACAGACCTCTGCGCATCAAGCACAATTTCCCTTAAGAGCACACAGGGAACACACTCAGTATGGGGGTTGGTTCCTCTCTTTCTCTTTCCAGACCCCCAGGAAGACTCCCCACTTGCACAGTTTTAGAGTTGAGTCCTTAGCTGGGGTTCCAAGTTAAGTCCTCCCACACCCTCTCTGTGAAACCAGTACTTTGTGTCCCTGCTCTAGGCAACTGACACACACAGTCTTTGAGATTTGATTTGCACACACACACACACACACACACACACACACACACACACACACACACACACACACACACACCTGGGAAAGGCTGGCGCAGATTCATCCAATGTGCCCCCTTCTACCCAGACTATAAGGTAGTTCTCAATGCCATCAGAACCCCTGCCACCTTATTTAAGGCTCTTACAAGGGTACCCAATTATACTGAGTGAAATTAATTTTAATACAAGGCTTTCAGGACTGGCCAGAGTTATGACCAAATAAATATATGCAAATACTCTCAAATACTTAAATATTTTCTATAAAAGAACCAGCAACAATGAAAAGTTTAAATATATTTAATAATAAATAATAAAGGAACAAGGAAATACTAAATATATACTCACAATAAACACCAGAGTTTCAGACACAGGGAATATTAAAAATAACACAGATGTAAAGTTTCACGCAGTTATAGACAAACATTATTTAGCTAATCTCACTATCTATTATTGATTGACTAAAATAATTATTGTTCTTATTTACTGAATAAAGCAAGGCAAGATGGGTGAATGGTCCTTGTTGTCACATCCAAGACAGAATACAGAATACTGCTGAGACCTCAGTCTCCTCTAATTTTAAAACATTATTTCTGTACAGAATGAAATCACATACATCTGGTCATCTGACTCTATTTCCCACACTATCCCCTATCACTAGAAGCTACCAGGGTTTAGCAACTATGTACTACAATACGCACAGACAGAGCTTTGCTCAGATGTGGTACAGCTGCTGGAAGTCATAAAACCATAAGACCACTTCACTTTTCCTACAGGAGCTACCAACTTTTCTATAGTAGAGACATTGTGTCTCTGGCTCTCTTCAAAACTGTGGGATAACATCTTTATAGTTTAACCCAAAAAGCAATTTAATTTCAAGAATATTTTGCAAAGTCAAGTAGATTAAGATTAACCTCTTCACTTCCAGTATATGCTGTTACAATGTATACATTTAATTTAGCTACAATAATACATGTGCATTTATTTTTCTTCCAACAGGGCACACTGTTGATACATTTTAATACAAGCAAACCTCACAAATGCATTTTCAGCACATGCATCTCTACAAATCTGTTTGATATACAAATGACATATAATTATTTACAAAATTCCATCTAGCTCTGCTGGCATATGTTACAAATCCACTGCCCTATATCTCCTGGCATGACTGGCAGTACTTCTTATCATCACAGGGCCATCATGGAGGCACAGGCACATTCCCATAGTTGCTCCAGACAAATGCTTATAGTTGTGGATGTGGCACAGTCTGACATGCATGACTGCCTCCACTATGTTGCCAATTCACTGGATCAGATGAATGATACATTGGAACAAGGGGTGTCTTTGACAGACAGAGAGGTGTCTTTAATGGAACAAGCAGTGTCTGTGATGGAACGTCTGTTGGGAGGGGAATGGCATCCTCATGGGCATAGATCAGCCACATGATCTGCTGTCAGCCAACATGGCTGTGTCTGATCATACTACCATAATGGCAGTACTTCCACTGCTCTAGCAGTGAGTGTGCTGTCCTCACCCAGATGTGGCAGGCCATGGTGTCATGGTCCTGGGCATCCCCGTGAAGGGAGCTCATTTAGCAGATATCAGTCATGCTCAGGTAGCTGCCCTGCATCTGACCTTGGTCATGGACATGCCAGTGCAACTCCTGGCAGAGCCAGTTCTCATAGTCTGGGATGACAACAATGAAGTGCCACCTCTACCATGCGTGGCTCACACCTGTCTAACAGACCACAATGTAGAGCTAGCACAGAGCCTGGCTGTGTCCATGCAGACACTCACACACCACTTTCACCTGGAGGACCCCTACAGACACACACCCACACACACACACACACACACACACACACACACACACACACACACACACACACACACACACACAAAACAGTTACTCATTTTGTCTCACTGGCCATTTGTTGTTTTATCCTAATGTCTGCCTTATTCTCCTTCTTATTCACAAATGCTCACTGACCTTTTGTGTCAGCCTAGGCTTCCTACCCCCCACACACACACACACACAACACCATGTGCAAGTGATGATAACTGTGCCATATCCCTTTTTTCTGTATTTTGGATTCAGAGATACAAAAGCTATGTTTGATGCTCAGGGTGTATAGCTAACTTAGTGTTTAGTATATCTGCATTTGTGTTGTTAAACTGCTCATTGTACCTTTGATTTAGACAGTTGATAGCATCAGAATATCACAACTTTATGGTGAATGCTCTTATACGCATTGTGAAGTCAGAAAATGCAATGTGCATCATTACTTTCTAAATTCTCTCTTTAATGATTTTCCAGGGCGAATGTATAATGAACATCATAAGTCATGCTATCATATTCAGATCTTAGGATTTTATAATAGTACTGTAGTCAAACCACATCAGAAAAGTAATACACTATAATGCTGTCTTTTGCATGTACCTCAACAGATACATGCAGCAGCTGGAGAGACCACAGGGATTTCTCAGCAAGATAACACAGGGCCTAGAAAACATAACATGATGTACATGGATAGATTAAAAGCCCTGCCACTGTAATCTGTATGATATAGGATGTGTTGACATCTGCTGGCCTCCAGACCAGTATCTGATCATCCTTGGTTGGATGACTGCATACCCAAAAATCATATATAGGTGATAACATCATCAGTGTCTGTTAATAATATGGTAATAACAGTGTCCCACATGCTGTGTTAAAAGGCTCTTTGTAATGTCAGGCAAGAGTACACACACACACACACACACACACACGCACACACACACACACACACACACACACACACACACACACACACACACACACATACACACACACACACACACACACACACACACACACACACACACACACACACACACACACACACACACACACAGTTGACTGCAGTGAGAAAAGTACTCCTACCTATCTAAGTACACAGACTACAGAAGACAATACTTAACAGAAGCACCACTGCACAAGTCTGAGTTTTGCAAGACTGCAACTGAACTTATAGTACATGACATCAGCAACCCATGTGTGAGGCAAGATGTTGGCAGGCCTGCATAGATTCATAGCTTCATAGGTTCATACAAGGCTACTACCACAATGGCCTTAGGCTAATAGGTTCATAGGAGGTTACTAGGCTAATGGTCCTAGGGTCTTGGGGTGAAACGTAGGGGGGTATTATTACTGATGTAATTTGCAGGGACCTGTATTTTGCTAAAAGGGATAATCGTGCATTTTTTGGGTTAAGTTTAAGTCTGTGGCTTTGGCAACAATAGTTTATGTCTGTAAGTCCATTCTGTAGTATTTTGATATTGTTTAAGGATTCAATGATTGTACACAGTTTGCAGTCTTCAGTGACCTTGATGAGCCACATGCCATCTGTTATCACCTAAATTTCTGAGAAATAGATTTCAAACAGTAGGAGGCTCAGCACAGACCCTTGTGGAACACCACTGGTAATAGGTCTGCTGGTAGAGGTGGAATCCCCAACTATGACTGTATGCGTTCTGTTGTTGAGCCAGTTGGCTGCCCATCTAATGATGTATGGGTCAGTCCCCAGCTGGGTGAGTTTCTTAATGATGTCTGAGTGGGAGATTGGGTCAAAGTCCTTGGCCAAGTCAAGATAGGCAGTATGTACTGATCTGTCTTCATCCAGGGCTTTGGTGACACTCTTGAAGAATTCCACTAGGTTTAACAGGCATGATCTGCACTTAACAAAGCCAAACTGGATCAGGTCAAGAGTTTAATGTCACCAATGCCTTGTTGATAAGTTCCAAGATGATTCTCTCCATGGCCTTAAAGACAGGACTGGTCTGGCTTATGGGTCTATAGTTCCCCGGGTTGGTTGAAGGACCCCCTCTGGGCAAGGGGATTACGGTTGTTGTTTTCCACTCTTCCGGGACAAAGGTAGTACTTAGACTGTGGTTGAAGAGAGTACCCAGTGGTTCCGCTAACTCTTACTTTACATCATTTAGTAAGAGGCCAGGGATGTTAACCTGTCCCATAGAGGCTGTGTTTTTGGCCTTGGTGAGTGCAGTTATGGTCTGTTCTTTGGAGATAATAGGTGAAGAACTGGTGACAAGTATTCTTTGGGGTATAATTGCTGGAGACAAGGGTGTGAAATTTTTACCAAACCTGTTGGTAACAGGTTGGTGATGTCCTCAGGTTCAGTATGACTGGTACCGTCCACTATGAATTTGGTGCAAAGCTGGATCTTCCCTTTTACATTACAGACATAGCTAAAGAATGCCTTGTGATCATTCTTAGCTATGGATGCTAATTTAGTTTCATAATTAGCTTTAATGGACTTTCCAAGATGTCTCATTTACTTGTTCAAGCTATGGAGGGTGTTCTTCTGCTGAGACTGTTCCCTCTAATTCTTGGACATCAATTTCTTTCTCTTATTGTATAATCTATTTATGCCATATCTCCACCTTTTATCATGAGCAAGTTTTAATCCATTCTGCTATGGCTAAGTCTATACACTTTCAAAGGTGTTTATATAGGGCATTTGTGTACACCTCCATATAGGAGTCTTTACTGTCAGTGGTGGTAGGAGCTTTGAAACTTTTTATGCCATTGGTTAAAAGGCTATAGTTTGCTTTGGAGAAACATTTTAACCTTTTGAATCCTGAGTGGGTGTCAGGTATGATCGTTACATTGAATGTGACTGATTTATTGTCAGACTTTACAGGGATGGTCTCACGCATGGGGTGGTGCAGTGATCTCCCATGTTGGTGAGTACTACGTCAAGGACATTCCAGTCCCTTGTTGAGGTGTGGGCTAACTGTTCCAGAGCATTTGTGTTTACAAAGTGCAGGAATCTTAGGTGAGTGTGTTTTAGCTTATATATGTATCCCAATCAGTGGAAGGATGGTTAGTCACCCATGTCTGAGGTGTTTGGCTGTATTATGACAGGCTCAAGTAGGTTCAGGAAGGCACTAACAATGATGTGGAGGAGGTATTTCCTACAGTTAGTTGGACTTGGAGTAATGATAGGGAGTTGTACTGCTTAACTTGTCTTAAGGTGTATTTGTCTTTTATGAAGATGGATACACCTCCTCCTTTGGTTCTTTCACATTGATTTTGTAGTCTGAACATGTGTAAGGCATTATAGCCTTTCATGGCTGGAGTACTCTCTGAGGCCCTAAACATGTCTCTGTGGCTGCACAAACATCGACATCTTCCCAACTAAGTAGTGCCTCCATTGAGTGCAGTTAGTGATCTACACTCCTAGCATTAAGCAGCATAACCATGAATTTGTCTTTGAGGATATTTTTACATCAGAAATTTTGTTCTTATGACATTGCCTAAAAAAAGCACTATGGGGGAGGCAAGTACGTTGGTCAGTAATGAAAGGCAAGAGGTGACAGATGAAGACCATCCCTGGCAAGCAGCATGCAGTGGCGGATCCAGGATTTTACGAAGGGGGGGCCGCAGTCTGGAAAGTCGACAAGTGAGGTGGGGAGGCAGGAAAGCAAAACACTGGGGAAGGGGGATGTGGAAGGATCACCTTAAGATATTGTATCAGCATGTGTGAAAACACAGCAACATACAGTAATTTGCAAAACATTGGGGGTGGCGGGTCGATTGAGCACAACGGTTAAGGTTTTCACCTCAGACACAAAGTATTGGGTTTGATTCTGATCTCAACTTATTAGCTAGCCTTATAATTACCATTCATGACAGTTAGCCTAATATTCTCGTATGATCCAGTGAACCTGGTGTGGTTGTGTTAGTGGAGGTACATAACTCCTATCCAGCACACAGCATATTAGCAGACATTACCAGTTGTTTCAAGACATACCTAGAGGATATGTTTGGTTGCCCATATGAAGTCATAGTTCTTTTATATGGCATACCTGACATAAGCATTATGATAACATAGCAAAGAATCCCAGTGAAGGTGATATCACCCCACGACCCATAGCAAATGTAAGTAATTTAAGTAAATAATGATTTATGTGAAACCAGCAAAGTTAATTTATGTAAATAATTTTGTGTGTGCAAGTGAAGTTCAGTTAGTTAAAGAACATTGCAAGTTAAGGAAATACACATTTTATGAAAAAATTCCTAAAAACAGTCAGTTAAATTATATGCAGTGTATAAAACCAAATTTAAGTATTGTAGCATTTCCCAAAGGACAGTAACACAAAATCTACTTTGTCTGGCCAGCCTTATATGCAAAGCCATGGAAAGCCTTATTAGGAAACAGCAACTCTTCGAATACTGTTTCCATTTTAGTTTGGATTTGTCAAGGGCAGGTCATGCTTACCAAATCTAATGTACTTTTTTGCAAAGGTCACCAATGCAATATAGGAAAGCAAAATGGTACACATTGCATACCTTGGCCTAGCTAAAGCTTTTGACACAATCCCCCACTCAGGCATTGTAGAGCAGCTAAATAAACTAGGAATAAACTATGGTCACCTACTGGATTGCCACATGGCTCACAGATGAGATGCAAGAAAGCAAAATTGACAAAGTTACCTCCAGAAAGAGATGAGCTACTGGTGGAGTCCCCAGGGTTCTGTGCTTGGGCCTCTCCTGTTTAACATCTACTTTTCTGAAGTAAAAGCCAATACCAAAGGGCTCTGAATGACTGTTTGCACATGACTACAAGTTAGGAGCAGTCACTGAACCCCAAATTACACAGCCATCCTACTGGACGGTTTGTCCCAAACAACTGGTGCCACAATCATGGACCAAAATGAAATGCCAGTAAATGCATTATTGTATCCTTTGGAAGTCATCTACCTCAGGAGAACAACTATGATGACAATAAGACCTCAAGAATAGACTTGTTTGGGTTTTCTGAACTTATCTGGACAGTGACCTAAATTTTGACCAGTATGTCTACTTATGTAAGAAAGTGCTTCTATATTAAACAGCTTAAAGAAATGGGTTATGTCCAGATCTAGGACGTCACTGCCCTCCTTTACTCAGCACTCCTTAGGCCAGTCATTGAGCTTAATGCCCCCTTTGGCCTGTATCTGTCCAGACACATGCAACTGGAATGCCCACAAAGAAGCCTTACTAAAAGGATACTAGGGCTAAGCAATATGTCCTACACAGACTAAAGTCTGCCATTTGCTTTCTTCCACTGACTGCCTCCCATAGCTCTCAACCCCTCATCTCCAAAATATAGAACATAATGTGGCAATATGGAGCAAGAGGCGAACATTTACTAACAGCTTCATCTAGGATGCTCATAGCATAAGTATGAGAAAACAGTTATTTTATTTAACAGTTTTCCTGTTTTAACATGATTCAGTATTGTATACCATGGCAACAGCTAACACTCACAAACTGAAGAACTTTCCTCATAATGAGATACCGTCAAGAGCTATGCTGCCTTTCCATCCCCAGACAGACTGCCACTTCTGTGATAACCAAACAAACTGTTTCTACACACATATATAAAATTGTTGGTTTGAACAGCTGCAACATTCAAATACTCCTTGGAAAGCCACTGATTTTAATGTGTTGTCAAATGTAAATAAACCCCCTCTCTACAGTTTGAGTTGGCATCAGACTGACCATATGTACACTAACACAGCCTTTAGAATCCTAAACATGGAAAAAATGCTTCGCTTAAACAGTGAAAATGCATGCTAACACATATCCACTTATCCCAACATCTTTCTAAGTTTAAAAAAGTGATATTTAAATATTTCCCCGATTTCTGGGCCTTTGTTCTCCCATTTTAGATTTTGCATACACAGAAATATTTCAAGTGTGGGCAATAATGCCATTCTAGCCTGCCAATATACCAAAACAGTTCTCATAATAAGTTCCAGACTGTTCTTAAAAATATCTAAACTAGTACTTGCTTTAATGTAATATGGTAATCTCTTCTATGCATCAGTTCCTCTCTTAGAGAAGCAATTAGTACATTTTTCATTCCTATAAAATCTTCTAAATAGGTTGTCTGATGTTTCGCTACTACTTTTTGATAACCCTAAATATTCCCAGAGGTAGTCTCTAAATGCCCTATATACCTGAATAAGATCAGCTCTTAAATATCTGAGACCATGTTAAGATATTTTAGTCTTTCACAGTAACTTAAATTTTCACTTCCATTGATGCTTGTGGTATATTTCTGCTGGGGTCTTTACAGTTCACTCATGATTTTCTTATATGGTTTCCATATAGTTATTCCATACTCAAGTTTGGGTCTAATGTAATTAAAAAACAATGACTTCATTTCCAATTTCCTAGACTTTGTAAGCATTTTTATACTATTGTTCTATAGCCATCACTAACCAGCTGGTTGATATGATTAGAAAAACAAACCTGGAATCCATTTACCATACCATATATACCCTAGTCCTAGATTCTGCCAAAAACCCAACTTACCATGCTCTCTTCTGGCTATTCAAGTTTCCAGTACAGGGCAGACTGCAGAAGATAACTCACCACCTACCCAACTCCCAAAAAACAAGACAAACCAGCTGGTTACGAACCATTCAATTGTACCCCTTCCAGCTAGTGCTGCTACTAAACTCTGTTCACAGGTATGAAGTCAAATCACAAAGTCTGTATCAATGGAACTTTTAAAAGGTGCTGCATCATTTGGTAAAGTCCTATTACTGACAGTCTAATTACCTAAATATGCAACTGGTGGGTTCAAAACAAAACTGGACACAGCAATGCCAGATGTATCAGAATTAATCTATAAAAGTGTCCCAAGCACCATGATTTGAACACATTACCAATCAGTATAAATATCTGAAAATGACCAGTTCCAAATAATGAACCAGACAAAATGCTTCCAGTTTTCCAGGATAGCTATCTGTATTGACACCTTGCACTTTGCTTTTCTAAGGCTATAATACTAAAGTGTTCTACTAGACAGGAAACTTTGTACACTGCCACAGAAGGGAAACTACTTTTGATTCCAATGTACCATTCAAGGTTTAAAAACTGAACAGTGCGAACTCCGTCTACATTACCCACTACACTTAAAACAGCAGAGAAGTTCTGGAACATTTGCAAAGAATGGTACATACATTTTCCAGTCTCATTAAAAAACTAGGCAACTTTTCCAAAATCTGTGCTCTGCTGAGGTAATTATTGTTACATCACTCAGGAGTGATATACATTTACACATAATACACACAATCCAGGCAGCATTAACAAAGCAAACTGCAAACATCTAGCCACTTCCATTGTTAAAAAAATATAGAAATGTTAAGAACTGCATCACCATCTTTCAAACAATAAGAAACTGTATGGCTTTAGGTTACACAGGAGATTCATATATAAATAAATAAATATATATATATATATATATATATATATATATATATATATATATATATATATATATATATATACACACACACACACATACATGACATTTAACTGACATGTAAGTTATCGACAAAAACATGTAAAAAAAAAAAAAAAATCCCTGAAACCCACTATTCATCATCCTGCATTGAAAAAAAAAGATGGTAATGTTTAATCAGCTGATTTTTTACTTCAAAAATGACACCTGAATATATTTGTGAGTATCATATGTATAAATTTTCACACACACACACACACACACACACACACACACACACACACACACACACACACACACACACAAAGGTTTACTATCAGAAGACTGAAGCCTCCAATCGTGATATGAATTAATGGTGCAACATGGATGTCCCCTTTCCTCATGTTGGTATATATAAGTGGCAAGGGAATGTGGGGTGCAGTCATCCTGCAAAACACTCTATGAGGATGTTTGTGTCCAAAATGCCATTTTCATTTGGGAAGCTTCAGACATTTGTTATCACATCTTTATGAGATGATCAGAAATGATGCATGATTTGCGGACTTGCCAGGTAACCATAAATACATATGGTTTACTATCAGAAGGTTGAAGACCACAGTCCTAAAATGCATAATCCCAGTAACATAATATAGAAGACCAAAATGCTAACGAGCACATTGTCCAAAAGTCTTGAATACTGAATATCCCTACCAGTTTAAGCCCAGAAACAAGTGCTAATATGGGTCCTGCAGGGGAGGCAAATTCAGAAGTTTGGCAGTGTGGTCTTCAGCATTTTAGTGCAGGTGAGTGTGCTGCAGATTTCCTTTGCACTTACATGTGCCAACCCTGAAGTTGTGCCGACATGGGGAAAGGGGGAAATCCCTGTTACACCATTAATTTATCTTTACATTGAAAGGCTGTTTGGTCACATACTAGTGATGACACAAATGGGATGTCAACCAATAGTGCTTTGTAGACAGGCCAGGCTCCCTTATTATATAAATATCTGCATTCACAACTAATCTTATGGTCTTACTGTATGTGTCTATATATAGATATATAGATAGATATGTAGTCATAAGATAAGTTTTATTTTTAAAACTTTTCTAACTGACCCTGCACTGGAGGTATAGAAGGATAGAATCCTGACTATGGCCCAGGTGACCCGAGTTTGGCTCAAAAACTTGATGATGCAAGTAGGAAGAATGGTCATACCCATTCTTGTGGGTAAGAGGGAAGCAAATACTCAGGGTACATTCATGTGGCTTGATTTCTCCAGTGAAGACCAGAGAAACGCATACAATATTGCCGGAGGGTGGGTGGAGAATCCTGCTGATGTCAGCTTCTTTCAGAAGTGAGAGAGAGTTCAGAATTGAAGCCCACTGCATGTCCTGTGTTGTTTCCAAGATCAGGAAGAAAAATACAGTAGGTGAAATGAATCCCTCTGCAGCAGTATGATACCAACCTCAAATACCTTTATCTTCTAATTGTAGCAAAGTGGGCATTATTAGACACAGCTATCAAGGAGACACATGGGGAGCAACTGATTATCCACTGAGTGGAAGTCCAAAATTTCTCCAGAAAAACTTTTCTAACTGCATTTCTTGATAACCTTGAATAAAGTAAAGCTAAATATAATTGTTTAGGATAGTCAAGGAGTCTTTTCTGTATCTTTTTTTGCGAAACTATATAATGTGTGTGTGTGTGTGTGTGTGTGTGTGTGTGTGTGTGTGTGTGTGTGTGTGTGTGTGTGTGTGTGTGTGTGTGTGTGTGTATCAGAACAAGTTGCCACCAGCTGCTCAGTCTGCCATTTATGTGAATATCCTCATGTTCACACAAATTCAGAAGTTACTTTTGAACGGATAACTTTTTCCTGTTGTGTTGCCTTCCCACTACTTGATTATTCACCCCCTCCCCCATTATCCAGATGACTCACAGTTTCCCCATGGCAAAGTCAAACAATCTTCCAAGGTTTTACCTATTCCTGTTGACATGATTAGCAGCTTGACGTGTAGTATCCTACAGCTTCATTCCAATGATTCAGTCTTGTTTCTGCACATGAGCTAAATGATGACTGCTTTCCAAAATAGCATACCTTGGTGGGTGAGTATGCCCTGGCCCTTGTTTATTTCATGATGCAGTACTTACTTCTAATAGGTGTTAGCCATGCATGGATGAGATGGCATTTGGTAATGAATCCCACACCAGCTGATTTCCTCAGCACCCAGTTGACTGATCTCAGGACATCTGATTCACAGTCAAAGCTTTATCCCTCTGCACCACTGAACTGGCTAGCTACTGACAACTTAACTTTGCTGTAAATGACACAAAAATGCATAGTATTTCAGGTGAAGTAGCTAGTTAGAATATTAAAAAAAAAAAAGACAACCTACCCTTATATTGGTCATGAAAAATATATTGAAAAAGTAGACTGGTGCTGTTAGACTAAATGTTTCAGCGGGCATGATCATTGTAACCTCAGAGGTTTGACATTTATTGATACTTTAGTATGAATTATACAACAGATTTACTTCCTCCTACTGGCTGAGTAATACAGGCTTTTCTCCCCGGGCCTCCTCTGAAAAAGGACTGCCAGTCCAGACGGACTTTCTCCTCTGAAAAAGGACTGCCAGTCCAGACGGACTTTCCTGGTTATAAAATGTAAAATAAAATAAATAAATAAAATATGTCACACTTGTTTTGCCAAGACAGGATTCATCCTGATGCCACTGTAATGGGGACAACAATGGTAAGATGGCATGGCTTCTTGACATCATGCCTGGACTATATGCCTTCTCCACACCTTTTTTCTCTACTTTTTTTTCTGTTAGTACTTAAAAGTGTCCCTCTGTGAGTTCTGTTATTAATAAGTAGAAGGTTAACAGTTCAGTGAACACCTGTGCCTAGCAACACACACACAAACACACAAACTGTAATACTCGCAGCGATAATCCACACACTCTCTTACCTGATCAAGTCCAACTAACAACTACATTTCACACACACACACTCTTACCTGATCAAGTCCAACTACCAACTACATTTCCCGCTCGCAGAGATAATCCACACACTGTTGTACCTGATCAAGTCCAACTACCAAGTACATTTCACACACTCTCTTACCTGATCAAGTGATTCAAGTCCAACTACATTTCCCGCTCGCAGTGATAATCCATTAAATGATTTGCGACTGTCGTTTTCTTCCACTCGCTCACTCATTACTACACATTTCCCGCTCGCAGCCAGCCGGACATACCATGAGCTCACTTCCGCGTGGCTGGTATCCTCCTTAAAGGAGCCAACACCAAATATGTACGTACTTTTTTTTTTTTTTTTTTTTAAAAGCTACTTTATGTATGCTTTCCGATGTCCTAGCCAAGCTATACAATCAGTTTAAAAAGGGGGAGGTGCGCGCCCCTGCGCCAAAGCCTAAATCCGCCACTGGCATGGTCTGTTAACCATATCATCCCAGGCTGAGAAATATTGGATTACCCACTGGACTGACACCAGTTGCTAAGCCAATTGTTGAAGGCAATAATTCTATTGTTTGCATTGAGGCATCGTCCTGGGTGAATGTAGAATACTGCTTAGGGTTACAGACATACCTGTCTGGGACACATAATCTGAGAGCTCAGCCATATCTCTCTTCATAAAGTCTAGTGAGGTACATCTCAAGTCATCTACTCCAACATGGAGTATGACAGAGGTGTAACTGTGCTTGTTTTTGAAAGACTTGAGTGTGTGCATGACTTTCCAGATCATGACACCTGACAGACAGCTGACTGTGACTTTCTACTTGTACAACCTACTGAGGGAGACATCTGTGTGTCTCACTATGAATTTGTATATGACCAAGACATTGGTTTTCAGGTGTTTTGCCTTAAGGTCTTAATGGGTAACACACTGATATATTTGCTTTTATGTATAGTGGGTTCTGTTGGGACTGTAATGTGTGCAGAAATTTACATTTGTGCGGTCTCTACTCTTTTGGTAAATTTCTAAAGAGTACTTCTGTGTATGTGTGGTTATGTGTTGCGCACTGGGTTTGTTGAGGAGGTGAAGTGTGTGTGTTGACAACTTGGTTGATATCTGGTTTGTTGCTACCTGAGAGAAAGAGCATTTATTCTAGATTCATAGTTGTGTGTCTCACTTATTTTATTTGTAAGTTTTAGGAGTACATGGTTGTCAGTATACATGACACAACAGAAGCCTAGCTGTGTAAAAAACACAAGTACCCTTATTCAGCATATTTAGATAGTTGTTAACAGAGCGATTTTGTTATCAGCAACAAATGGGCCTGTCTATGAGGGACATAGGTACCACCCCAGAGGTGACTTTACAATCACCCAACCAGTTGTAAAGGTTGCACTCAAACAGGATCATTGAGGAGCACTCTTTCACACGCAGTGGGAGCCTAATTCAGAGAAGTGTCAGCTGTTGGGGAATGTATCTGTCTCCCCAGTATGTTGTGTTTATGTCATAGGCTAGGTTGAGAACCCTGGGCCATGTTATTCCTGTCCCATTTGATTTGCAGATATCCAGAATTTCCAGTAGGGCAGGATCTGAGACTTCCCTGTAGGTCAAGCATAGGTGACCTCTCAGCAGCTTGCAGGATACTGAATACAGTGACAGGTCTTGTAGTCTTTCCATGTACATGATGTTTGAGGACCTGCATTCTCCCAGTCACAAACCTCTAGATTTATCTCCAATTGCTGCAGCTGTCTGGTGAGGGACAGACGGAAGGGAGCCTTGTAATCAATTAGTGGTCTGATAAGGGTGGAGTACAACAGAGCTATGACCTCCCTGGTCTTGGATGTGATGTCCACATGTATGTGGGTGCAGTACAGAATGGGTGTCTCAACACTATGGACACATATTGATGAAAATGTAGATTGCTATGAACATGTGTTCACAAGTCTCACAACACTGTGTTTGAGCTGAGGGGAGTGCTATGTATATCATAATTAGCAGGGGTACTTCATTGCCAAAGGGGACAATGAGACATTGTTTGCTGTAAAGCTCAGTCTGTGAGTTTGGCACTAATCATTTGTCTCTGTTAACCCCTTCTGTAATATGTTACCATCATTGGGGGAGTTTCTATGAGTGTATCTGATTAACAGTTATCTACAAAAATGGTAAACCACAGGCCATCTGCCATTGCCTGCACTTCAGGGAAGAAAGTTCCATGTTTTTGAGGGTCCAGCACAGATCCTTGGGGTATTCCATTGTTACATGGCTTGTGGGGCCTGCAGTCCCCAACTTTGACACTGTGTGCTCTTTTGGTAAGTCAGTTGGTGAGCCAGCTAGTACTGTATGACTTAATTCACAGATGGGGCATTTTCACTATGAGACATGAACAGGGGATATCGTCACAGGCCTTGGATAACTGAACATAGGTGGTATGTCCTGTTATCTGTTATCCAGCTCTTTGGGGTCAGTATCAAAGAAGTCCACCAGGTTCAATAGGCAAGCTCTCTCCTTGACAAACACAACATGGGTCAACTAAAGTGTGTTGAAGGTCACCTATGTCCATGTGGATAAGCTCCATGCTGATCCCTTCCCTAGCCTTGCAGATGAGGCCTATTAGGTTTGTAGGTCAATTGTTGTAGTTCTGTATGTTACCAAATTTATGTGCATTGCATATGACATAACATTTGATATTACTTTCTGTAGTGTAAGTGATATATATGTGGAAAAAGTACAGAGACACCAGGGTTGCGGTGGTTTTTTTTTTTTGGGGGGGGGGGGGCAACACATGGCTGCATTGTAAATATGTGACATAGTGTGATATAGGACCTTCATTTTTTAGTATGAAATACACAAGAAACGGGCAATAAACACTAGTGATAATTAATAATATGTAGTTTTCCATTGTGCAATGGTTAGCAAAGTGTATACACATGCGAGATACATCTGTTTGCACACTCCTTAGCAGTGCGCAAATGTGAGCCGCATTGCTAAAGTCTGACAGTTGGTATTGAATCTATGAAAAACATCTGCTACTTAACTTGACTCTGAAGCAGCAGGTGTTAATGTATTGATACTTTCCTTTTTGGGGCCATATGGTACTGGGTTTGAATCATTTTCTCTCTCTTTTTTCCCCAGCATTTGCAGGAATGAATAAAAATGAATGGCAGGTTTGGCTGTGTTTGTCTGGTGTGCAAGAAGTGTAACAGTGTGCAAACAGGCCCATCCAGGAAGCAGGCAGGACCCAGACAGCCAAAAATAGAAACTGGATGCATTCAATTAATACTATTGGGCATCCCTGATGTTGTGCTGTGGGTATCAGTGAAACCTTAAGTATTAGTAGTAAGGTAGGGAAGGTCTTGTAACTAATCCTGTGGCAGCAGGTGTAAGTGTAGGGCTGGAGTACAGATGGTCCTGAGTTCTAGTACAGCATGTGCAATCTTTGTTTTACTGTTGTGACACTGCAGTTTATAGCAATGAGCTGTAACACAGACAAGTGTTTACTCAACCTTCTTGTGGCAGCAGGTGTAAGTGTAGAACTGTCATATACATGGTCTTGGGTTTGAATGCAGTATATTCTATTCACTTTTAATGTTGTTCCACTTCCCATTATAATCACTCTCACTTGTAACACTTGACATAACGTAGCTGATATTAATTATATTTATGAAGGCTGAGACACTAGCACTGTGTCAGTCATTTGTTTATTTGTCTATGTATTATCCATTTATTATCAAATGTATGTGGATATACTGTTTACTACATTCCTATAAGTATATTTTTGCTCTCTGGACTGCCATGACCTTAACATTTGTCAAACACACACATAAACAACTGCCTGTACATCAAATAACCTTGAAATTGTATTGCTCCCCATTGTTGCGCACTGGTTACCATTGCACAAACAAGTTACTCGGCAGTGCACAACCCTGAGCACCATGTTTGCATGATGGTAAGAGGTACACAGCATTTTCAAACAGTGTGCGCACTTCCAGTAAATGTGATAACTGAAACTGGTGGAAAACCATCAGTCTCCATTGCTCCTGATCTGCGGTAGACATGGCAGGTGGGGTCTATATTATATTATCGAATGCTTAAAAAAGCGAACGATGAATAATCGACCCCATATAGGCAAACGCTTACAATCTCGAAAGCTCAGAACAGTGATTTTTTTCCCAAGGGAAAAAAAATCGCTGTTCCAAAAAAAAAAAAAAATTGAAAGAATACATAAGGTGGGGGGATTTGCCCCCCACATACCTCCCTACTTAAATATACCAAATCCGAGATCGCACTACAGTGCCGAAAATGGCAAAGTAATGGAAGCAGCCAAGCAAATTCTTTCCCTGGGAAAGAATTTTCTTAAAAGCTGCTTCGCTATTTTGCCTTTTCATTGTTTTAAGTTCGATCATCTAATAGGAACCTGGCAGGCATTCATGGAGAGGTGTGACTTTTATGGCACAGAGATAGGCTGTTCAGGAGGCCAATATTTTTACTGGACTCCTAGTGAAACACCACAATGCCAGGTTGCTGCAGAAGGATTATTCTAGCTCCCAGTATAAATCAGAAGCTTGGGATAGTTTGGCCCGGGCAGTATCCAGTGCCAGTGTCACTCATATCTTGCACACTGGTGACTAGTGTAGGCACCACTTTAGTGACCTACGTCAGAGGAAGATGAGACCCTTGATGCTTGGATCAAGGAATGTAGAATGGATGACATCCCACAGATGTGTAAGTATCAACTACAGATACTACTTGTAAGCAGTGGCAGCTGGTGACTTCAAATCAAAGGGGGGCTGCAGGAGACAGCTGAATGGGTGGAGCCAATGGGAAGGGGTGTAGACAACTAGAAAGGGGAGGAGCTATGCTCAAAACCACAAAAACTGGAACTTTAATTAAATACACTGCCCTGGGTATCAAACCATCATTATGAGAGTCCAATCAAGACAAAATGAAGTGTAGAAGAAAAAAAAATATTTCAGTGCATTGGCTGCATGACAGCTTACTTAATATCTAGATGGAAACAAAAAGGTTGTGAGGCATGAAAAAATAAATTACTTTTTAAATACGTTACTGGATTACCAGTCAAAATCAAGTACAAGACATCAAGCAGCACTCATCTCAAACCACTTCTCCTTGCACAGCAGTTCTAATTATAATTTATATTCAGCTTTATAAAAAGTCCCAAGTAACATGCTCAAAGTAGCAATGATACCCCCCACTAGTAAAAATGTTTCTTATCCAAAAAAGACCTGCTGATTGACAACTATCTACTTGTTTCATGGGGAAAACATGATCAAAGTAAAAAATGAACAGCAAACAAGAAACAAGCTCAAGATAAATTGCTTAAAGGGTTACTGCACAGGTTATGTACCACACATGATAGATTGGCATTCTGTTTAGTTTATGGGTAAAGCCTGCAAAGATGACGGCAATGCTCCAACAAAGGTAATGAGCGTCTGAAAATACTATAATCCTGTCCTTTATTACCAATACTGTCATATGCATTTCAATACCCAAGGCTTATACGTTATCTAGTTATGTAAGTATTCTCTGCATTGCAACAACAAAAAGGCTTTCAATGTTGGTAATTCTTTAACAGTAAGCTTACTTGCATCTTACAATCTCAGACAAGCTTACCTGATGGTCATGAAAGCATTGCTACTTAAACATAGGCAACAGGCACTTTCTGAATAATAAGAAGCATAATCAACAGTATAAAAATATGACAGAAAACCAGAACATTCTGCAAAATCAAGCCAGACAGATGAAAAGCCACTGTAGTACTTGTGTCTACCTTGGATGGGGGGGGGGGGTGCTCTTCACACTTACACTGCATAACTGCTCCTTGCCTTGCTTGGATACTGAATAACTGCTCCTTGCCTTGCTTGGACACATCCAGAGTCACTACATGGGGGAGTGGGGTGCAACAAGTATGTCACCACTTGAAATGTCTCTGGCTGACTGCAATGGCCCTGACACATTTGTCATACCTCTCAACCTCAAAGCTAGAAATCTGGACAGTCAGGCCCAGAATTCAGGACAATATTTAAATATTGTTCTTATAAACTTTCTAATAGAATAGTAGGTCTTGCATTAGTATGAACTTTCTGAAGGGTATGAAATCTGAAACAGAAATGTCTGTCATTACTTTCTTACTTCAATCTTTAATGATTTGCCACTAATTTGCCAGAAAACCACAATTTTATGAAAAATGGATCAAAAATGTGATGCAAAAATATAAAATAGCCACACAATACAGCTGGGAACCTGTCAAAGAAGGGACACTTTTTAGTATTAGCACTGTTAGCTTGAGCAGCTGACAAAATAAAAGAATCTACATGCATTTCTGAAATAAAAGTAATCTATAACGCTGATTATTACAGTTATTTCTTAATTGTAAACCCTCCACGTTTTCTTCCAAAATTGCCATTTTGCGGCGGGATTATTAGGGGAAGAGCAATATTTTGAGCCAAAATCGGGGACAGTTGAGAGGTTTGGATATGCCTAATTCTTTAAAGCAATTTATTTGCACATATCTCTCAAACTGTTAATGCAGGAAATCTGGACAAGGCCAAATATAATGGGGGAACATATGAACAGTACTAAAAATCGTTGTATGCTTTAGTATGCATTTTTCTGAAGGATATGGCGTCTGAAACTCGTTGTCTGTCATTATTTAGTGACTTAATTCCTAAATTATTTGCCAGAAAACCACACATTTTATGAGGAATAAACCAAAAATAAGAAGCAAAAATCTATTAATTCTGTGAAAATCTGGACAGTTGAGAGGTATAGTTCAGCCGGGGCTGTATTTGATTTTGCCACCCTTCCCCCTCACAAACTCAGTGTTGAATGGAGCATCCCCCCTGCAGCCATTCCAATGAACCATTACTTGGCTATTTCACCCCATTTACCATAAACACTAATGTGCATACTGCTTTACTTCTACGATGATTTGGACTTCATTTGAAGGTTGTATTTTGCATTTTACAGCAGAAACACTAAGACATCTGTTAAACAAAGCAATGCAATCTCACAACGAAAAAAGACTGAGCATTAAAATTTATCTGCCCTTGAAACTCACATTCATTGAAAAAGCATTGAAACCCACATTCAAAGAAAATACATTCTGCCAGTGGCAGATAAAGATTAACTTTGGGCTGTTTTCAAATCATAGGCCCCTTGCACACGAAACATACACGTGGTCTTTGATATACCTTTCTGATTGTATTAAATTATATTCCTTGTACAATATAGTACAGTTGTAGAGCGCGTTTTAAATTTGTTTTGAACATTTACCAGTAAACAATGAAACAAAATGCATGCACCGATAATGACAAAACTGCCCAGTTCAGAACATTTCTATCATAAAAGTTTACTCAAACTTCTACAGTCCACCAGTATCAGTAAATATGCACACTCTCTGAAGTAGTAAAGGTTATCTAAATAATTCCACATTAAAGAAATCTGTAACTAATGAAGAGGTTGCTGCTAGCAAACAACTTTATATAAAGGGTCTGTTGCCCTTGAGGAATAAATTGCCTGTTTCATTAAAAAAACGATAAGCTAGTAATATTGCAATAGGGAATGGATGGCAAACTGATAGCAGGTTCATAGTTACTAGGTATCTTCACCAAAAGGGACTGCAGCATCCACCCTCTTTACAATGCAATACAGTACAGTATCAGCAATGCAACTACCTACTGTGGGAGTAGAACCCACAGCCTTCTACATCAAAAGCAAGTACAAGGACTCAGCATAAGCATCACTAAACTTTTGTTCCCCTGCAGCTCTCAGCTTCTTATAAAATATACTTGACACTCAGCTGTATCTCTGAACTTTGCAGCACAAATTTGGAAAAAGTCAAAATTTAGGGGGGGTAAAATACCAAAAAACAGGGACACATTTTAAACATTGCTTGTATAACATTGGAAAGTTGCTAGAATAAAATGCTGTATTACCACCATACATTTCACTGCCACGTATTGAACCCAGGAGCCTGTGCAAAACAGTCAGAGCAACATACCACTATGCCAAATCAATCATCTGTTTTATGAAAGAGGAAGACTGAAACCTAAATGGCTGCCATTTATTGAATTCAGTTTTCACCATAGCTGTCAACATCTTAGCACTGACTCTAAAGAGGTACATTTTTTTGCTTAATAAATTGTTGCAATATCCCATTCATCAAATTATGCCAAATGAACATTTTGGGTAAATGTCCCCCTTCTTTAGTTGTAGTTCGGGGGTTTCAATCATCAGCACATTCAGTTTTGTCCACTCATAGGGGAAGCATCCTAGTCAGGCAATGCTGAAGTTGGTTTAATATTTCATTATTTTTTTCACTACCACACAGTGTTCAAATTCAAATAAAGTGGCATCACAATTAAAGGCATTCGGCATCAATGCTTCAACTTCCTGTAACTCAACACAGGTTTCAGACAGTAGCGACATTAGCATTCATCCAGGCATTGTGGTCTGATCAAGCATGCTTTTCAACAGTATTCAACTATTCAACATTCTCTGTATATGTTTTTAATATCACCTTCCCTTTCATTCTTATTTATGACTTGAAGCATCATAAATTTAAAATCTTGTTCGGGTCCTTCTGACTCCTGATATGCAGCAAAAAAAAAAAAAAAAAAAAAGGGTACAGAGCCGATTCCAGCAGGCCAGCACAGCACCTACCTCAGTTAGTTGTATCTATTCTCGCCGGTGACTCTGTCTACTTCCTCTCTCACCTCTCTCAATGTGGATTCAGTACAAGCCCTCCTTAGCCACCCAAGAGTCAGTCCAACGTCCAAGACAAAAAAAAAAAAAACGAAAGAAGCAAGCAGTAATTTAATTAGCACCACCAACGACCTCTTCATCAACACAAGTACTACTAAGCAAGTGCTACTGATTGTTTCTCGCTCTCTTTTTTGAGAGGCCTATCCACTTTGTGTTAACGTGCTCATTGAATATGTAAGCTGCTAAATAAGCATACACATTCAGCAGCACCTTTTCATGGCCACACCACCTGCCAGCAGCCACAAACAGGTGCACAGATACTCAAGTGCACAATATCAACAAGTTCAACAACACATTGTATGTACACACAATCCAAGTAAGTGAGCATGCAAGGATGGTACAATACAAGACAAGGACGACTCGAATTACATAAATAAAAGTCAGGAGTATTGCATATATTGCAGGTAATTTCCAGAATAAAACCAGAACCTTTGGTGTTCAGACTCACCAGATCAGCTTAATAGTAAGTCAATCACACACTGTCCATCCGATCAAACGAAGTTGGGAAATGAATTAGGTTAGTTAGCCAGCCCTTAGCCTCAGGACAAGATGACATATTTGAGGTTTCCCTTTATGCAAAAATGCAGAGACGTTAATTCAGTGCTCACCAGCTGCTACTATTTGGTTCTTACTCTTTTCCCAGCACATAAAGCCCGGGAAGAGAGCAAGAACCAATCAGCAGCCATTTAGCCCATGCACGTCATGTACGTGCCTGCAGACGTCGCAGTCCGAACCCCTTACAATTCTATGCAGTTTGGAACCGCATAGACTGCTGGGCATCAGACTGATGCCTAAATTTGCTCTCCGGACTGCAGCGCTGAAGTAACTTGGATCTAAGAAACACAAAAAAAAAAAAAAACCCGGAATTTGAAAGTGCGCATGCTCAGTCAGTCGGTGTAAAGCAGCCGGCTGATAAAAGGTGAGCGACTCAATGTAAACTGACAGTAAAAAAAAAAAAAGTAAAATTAAAAAGTTAAAGTACTTTTTTCTTTTTTCTTGAGGGGGCTGCAGTCCGGCAGACCGATGCCACGAGCCGTCCCTGCTTGTAAGGTTTAAAAGCTGAATATAGGCAAGACTGGTAATCATAATGGTATTCTGTTCTGTTCTGGTTTGTCGACAGCTGCCAGGGAAAGGAAGTACAATGTTAGGACCCATGGTGCAAGATTGGCGAGGATTGGCATGTCGTATGTATGCAATAGAAGAGTAGTTAAAGAAAGCTTGCTTGATATTTTATATAGTCGTATCAAATTGAACATGCATATCTGAACTGCAAAAGTATGCAGACAAACCAAGGCTACAATATTACACTTTAGTCAGAGGTGGTGGGTTTAAATACCATACTTCCCAACTATACAATATTGTTAATCCTTCAATTATGTGTAACTTAAAGGTTTGAAGTAAAAGCTCTATACCAGTGGCACATATACCCTGCTGTAAACTGTAATCTGTATAACTTGAATGCCCATATGTACATAGGAGTACTTGCTGAAATCTGTAGTATAGTGTGCATCTGTTAGAAGCTGGTAGTCTTAAAAGTAATAGTTATCTGTTAAGGGGTGGTAGTCTTAACAGTAAAGGTTAAGATAATAGAGTCAAATAATTTTATTAATGCATTGTATGTTACATATGAAGGTAATAATCCCGTCTGTTTTTTTTTCTCTCACCCCAACCCTTATCTCTCTTTTTTGTTGCTTTATATTATTATATGTCATCAAAATGTGTCCATGTCATCCATGTGTACCACATCATGAAATGCTCCACAGCACAGAAAGGTAGGCCTGCCCCACAGGATCCACCTGCTTCCACTCCACTGGCCCGAGCACCATTGCCCAGCACATCTGGGAGCCAACCTGGCAGCACCACCTTTGCTGCCCCTGCATTGCCTGCCCCCTCAAATAGTTCTACCCTGGGGGATAGTCCAGTGATTCCCTCCGGGAGCAGTGGAAGAGGAATTGAGTTTATCACCCATGCTAAACTGCCAGGGATGGTGTTTAGGGTTGTGCGCCCCACTGTTGGTGTACACCTACGCCGGATGGAGGAACTGCTCTCCCTCATTTTATGCAGGACCTGGAGAGGGAGTAGCAGCATACCTCTCAACAGTACCGAACTCCTCAGTAAATACCAGTTTTGAGGACAAAATATTAGGGTGCCAAGGATTCCCGAGTGGCCCCTTTAATTTCTGAATTTCCCAGGTTCTTTTTTTTTTTTGTTTTTGTTTTTTTTTAATGAATGACATCATCACACGCAGGGCATGTGCGATGACATGCAGACAGACAGCCTATCAGAATGCCCGAGCCATTACTTAATTTAATTTAACTTTGTCCACGTGTTATACAGGCAGTGCATCTTCTTCCCCAGCTCATCCAGGTAAGAGCTTAAAATTCTATTTACCAGGTCTTTTTTGCTGCTTATTGTAGTACTTTTTAGGTGAGAGAAACAGCAGTCTGCTGACAGCACTGTTTACTAGCCGCATTTGAATGGAGAAATCTGTTAAGTGCATGTCTTTCTGAAGGCAGTGCTCAAACGGCAGTTTTACATTCTGCATTCTGGTATCTGCAAGAAGAAATCTGTGAACCTGTAACTGTTTATGTGCATTTCCGAAGGGTGCTGTACACTTACATTCTGCATGGGCTCTACTGTAAGTGCTCAAATGGCAGTTTTACATTCTGGTCTCTGTTAAGCTATGTTTTGCTGCGAGATGTAAGGCAGTGCTCTACCTTTGCTTATTGCTTACATTACATTCTGGTCTCTGTTGTTGCTTATTTCACCGCATTTGAAAAGAGAAATCTGTTAAAGCTGTAAGGCAGTGATCAAACAGCAGTTTTACATTCCAGTCTCTGTTAAGCTGTGTGTGTGTGTTTACTTACATTCTGCATGGGCTCTACTTTTAATCTGCACTCTACAACAGTTTTACATTCTGGTCTCTGTTGTTCCTTATGCCGCATTTGAAAGGAGAAACAGCGGCAGGTTTATACTTCCATTCTAAATGCTCAATGGTGTGTGTGATACATTCCAGTCTCTGTTGTTGCTTATGCTGCATTTGAAAGGGAAATGGTGGCAGGTTTACTTACATTTGTTTTATGTTACATTTTAAGTGCTCAACAGCAGGTATGCTTACATTTTAAGTCCTCAGTGGTGTGTGTGTGTGTGTGTGTGTGTGTGTGTGTGTGTGTGTGTGTGTGTGTGTGTGTGTGTGTGTGTGTGTATGTCAGTGCGTTGATGTGGTTGCATAACTTTGAAAAAGATTTTCTGTGAAGATTTATTCCAATAGCACATGTAAAAGAAAATAAATTTGAGAGGGCAGTCAAGAGGTACTTCCTCCTATGTACTGTTCCTAAATGCCAGTATTCTATGCTTAGAAAAGGCAGTTTAGTAAACGGGATTGAATCAGCAGCAACATGCAGTTCCTGAGCAGTAAGAAATGCGAAACTCCAATGTCTGGCCTTACCGGTATATGTAATCCTGTTAGGTGTAGCATATCTACCAAACTGTAACAAATGTTGGCAATAACTGAGGGATGTTCTGAGATTTTTGACACATTTGAGATATCTGCACTGTGATGGGGTTGAAAGTCCTTCTTAATTTAGTGTTTGGAATGAAATGCTACTCTACTATTTAATATGGTTTCTATAGGGCTTCTTTTTTTAAAGAGTTCATTGACCTGCAGTAAGGCAATGGAATTTAAGTCAGTTTCACATTCTTAACTGGAATTCTAGGCTAATACCTTTATGTGCTGTGTAACTGAAAAGTATTCAAATACATATTTTTTTTTATCTGTAGAATGTATATAATGATATGCATCAGAAATATTGTCACTGGGACCTGAAGCAATTACGAGGAAGTGAAGCAGAGATTAGGTACATGGCAGCATGTTATTTTCTTTCTTTTTTTTAATTTTGGTGCAGGCAATGCAGTGGTTTTCATACAGATAACACTTGTGTTGGTCTATATGTTGCTTTATTCATTTGTCTGTCTGGGCCAGTGGTATTTCTTTTTACTCTCACATATGGTCACATAAGCAGCACATAAACCCCATTCCACCCAAACTTTACCCATTTGTAATCAGCCTGGTTCAAACAGCAAACAGCATATTATCCCACAGTGTATGCTTTGCTGGGGTGAGCAGTTTGTCATTAAGCACTGAGCATGTATGCATGTCCACACTTATATAAGTGTAACAGGAATACATGCATGTTCTGCATTATAGTTATGTTGTGATGCACATTTATGCGTTTGTTTGTGTGTGTTATTCATAGGTTCATAGGTAGGTACTAGGCTATTGGCCCTAGGGCCTATATAAGCCTAGCCAAATGTACCCTGGCTTTCGCCACCCAAGAAATTTATTTTCCTGTGCCACTGTCGAGCAGAGCCACAGAAGTGATCCCCGGGGTGAATTTCCTATCTCCCATCCAATCATCAAGATTTTTCTTAAGTGCTAATGAGGAGCTTTGTTTGATATAGGTAGGTAGTTTGTTCCAGAGTATGGGAAGTCTCTGGGACTTGTGATGCACATTTATGCATTTCTGTGTATGTTGTGATGCTCTTCAGTTTGCGTTTAAAAGTTGGTACCTCACAATTCCAGTGGAGTGGGCAGGATTACATAATTATGTATGCAAATTTTATGTTATCAGCGTACAGATTTGTACCTAGTTTTTCATGGGTCTTTGTCCAGATTTTTGATGTTTCCAGGTTGAGAGGTATGGGGTGTGTGGATTTCGTCGTCGGACTTAGGCTAAGGTAGGTGTGTGGATTGACTTTCTGCCATTCGGGCAGAGCACAGACAGGATGTGGATACTGTGTGTGTGTGTGTGTGTGTGTGTGTGTGTGTGTGTGTGTGTGTGTGTGCGCGCGCCATGTCTAGGTAAAGAAAACTTCCACTTTGTGCATGAGAACAATATTTTTTTTATCTGTAGAATGTATATAATGATATGCATCAGAAATATTGTCACTGGGACCTTTGAGCAATTACGAGGAAGTGAAGCAGAGATTAGGTACATGGCAGCATGTTATTTTCTTTCTTTTTTTTAATTTTGGTGCAGGCAATGCAGTGGTTTTCATACAGATAACACTTGTGTTGGTCTATATGTTGCTTTATTCATTTGTCTGTCTGGGCCAGTGGTATTTCTTTTTACTCTCACATATGGTCACATAAGCAGCACATAAACCCCATTCCACCCAAACTTTACCCATTTGTAATCAGCCTGGTTCAAACAGCAAACAGCATATTATCCCACAGTGTATGCTTTGCTGGGGTGAGCAGTTTGTCATTAAGCACTGAGCATGTATGCATGTCCACACTTATATAAGTGTAACAGGAATACATGCATGTTCTGCATTATAGTTATGTTGTGATGCACATTTATGCGTTTGTTTGTGTGTGTTGTTCATAGGTTCATAGGTAGGTACTAGGCTATTGGCCCTAGGGCCTATATAAGCCTAGCCAAATGTACCCTGGCTTTCGCCACCCAAGAAATTTATTTTCCTGTGCCACTGTCGAGCAGAGCCACAGAAGTGATCCCCGGGGTGAATTTCCTATCTCCCATCCAATCATCAAGATTTTTCTTAAGTGCTAATGAGGAGCTTTGTTTGATATAGGTAGGTAGTTTGTTCCAGAGTATGGGAAGTCTCTGGGACTTGTGATGCACATTTATGCATTTCTGTGTATGTTGTGATGCTCTTCAGTTTGCGTTTAAAAGTTGGTACCTCACAATTCCAGTGGAGTGGGCAGGATTACATAATTATGTATGCAAATTTTATGTTATCAGCGTACAGATTTGTACCTAGTTTTTCATGGGTCTTTGTCCAGATTTTTGATGTTTCCAGGTTGAGAGGTATGGGGTGTGTGGATTTCGTCGTCGGACTTAGGCTAAGGTAGGTGTGTGGATTGACTTTCTGCCATTCGGGCAGAGCACAGACAGGATGTGGATACTGTGTGTGTGTGTGTGTGTGTGTGTGTGTGTGTGTGTGTGTGTGTGTGTGTGTGTGTGTGTGTGTGTGTGTGTGCGCGCCATGTCTAGGTAAAGAAAACTTCCACTTTGTGCATGAGAACGGAGCATACAGATACTATATATAGGTAAGAAAACTTTTACTGGTGTCTGTTATTGGTAAGAAAACTTTTACTGATGTCCATTACTCCTTTACTTTTGCTGCTGCTGAGCAGGCATCCAACCATTACTGCTTTACTTTTGCTGCTGGAGCCCAGACAGGACCATCATGCTGTGCATAGTGTGAATTTACCAGTTATGTTTCCCGTGTGATGAGAACGGAGCACAGATACTAGATAAAACTTTTATTGATGTCCGTTACTGCTTTACTTTTGCTGCAATCCCATTCCATTTACAGATGAAGTGTGTGAATTTACCAGTTACATTTTCCATCTGCCGCACATTTATTGATGAATGCTGCACATGTATTGATGAATTAGAGGGCTTAGGGTAATAAATTACCAAGAACAGGTCCATATGTTGCATTTTGAATTACAGAGCCATTTCCGTTTCTGCCACTTCATTTATTCATGGGGGGTATGTTGCAAACTAGTCTACTTTTGCTGTTGTTGAGCAGGCATCCGTTACTGCTTTATTTTTGCTGCTGCAGTCCCATTCAGTTCACAGGACCATGCTGTGCATATTTGAAGTGTGTGAATTTACCAGTTACGTTTTACATCGTTTATTGATGAAGTGGATTACCAACAACAGGTCCTTACGTAAGTTACGTTGCATTTGCATTACAGAACCAATTTCCATTTCTGCCACTTCATTTATGTGTGTGTGTGTGTGTGTGTGTGTGTGTGTGTGTGTGTGTGTGTGTGTGTGTGTGTGTGTGTGTGTGTGTGTGTGTGTGTGTGTGTGTGTGTGTGTGTGTGTGTATGTGTGTATGTGTATATTTGGAATGCTTGGCTCATACTTTTGGTCTGTTCTTAAAATTTGGATGGTGCAGTGATAGTGTTGTTGCCTCACAGTGAGAGGTTCTCTGGTTCGATTCTTGGCTGAAGTGCTTTCGGTGTGGAGTCTGCATGTCCTGTCTGGGTTTCCTCTGGGTGGTCTGGCTTCCTCACATTATCCAAATGCAACGTAAGGACCTGTAAAGTTGTTTGCTAGCAGCAACCTCTTCATTAGCTACAGATCTCTTTAATTTGGAATTATTTAGATGACTTTTACTTCTGCAGAGATTGTGCATATATTTACTGATACTGGTGGATTGTAGAAGCCCGAGTAGACTTTTATGATGGAAATGTTCTGAATTGGGCAGTTTTGTCATTATTGGTTCATGCATTTTGTTTCATTGCTTACTGGAAAAATGTTCAAAACAATAAATTTAAAATGCTGTAACAAGTATACTGTATTACACAAGGAATATAATTTAATAGTCAGGAAGGTGTATCAAAGAACACATGCATGTTTCGTGTGTAAGGGGCCGGTGATTTGAAAACAGCCCAAAGGTAATCTTTATCCACCACTGGCCAGATGCAATTTCTTTGAATGTGGGTTTCAATGAATGTGAGTTTCAAGAATAGTTTTAATACTAAGTCTGTTTTCATTGTGACTGTATTGCTTTGTTTAGCAGATGTCTGTTACTTTTTGAGCTACAAAATGTAAAACAAGTTTTAAATGAAATCCAAATAATAATTGTAGAAGTAAAGCAGTATGCACATTACAGTGTTTATGGTAAATGAGGTGAAATAGCCAAGTAATAGAACATTGGAATGACTGCAGGGTTCTCTGAGGCCATATTTTCATTGTCTGTTCTTCAGTTTGCATTTGAAATGTGGAATCCCACAATTCCATTGGAGTGGGCATGGTTACATAATTGTGTGTGCAAATTATATGTTAATCAGTGTACAGATTTGTACATATTTTTCATGGGCCTTTGTCCAGATTTTTGATGTTAACAGGCTGAGAGGTATGCTCCTACCCCATGGTTTGAAGCATCTACCTGCACAACAAATTATTTGCTGTAATCTGGACTGGCTAACACAGGGGGTCCTCCCAAAGCCCCTTTAAGCTTTTTGAATGCCTGCTTGCAGACTGGTGTCCATACTACCATCTCTGATCTGTTTTTCATCATCAGATCTGTGAGGGGAGCAGCTATTGTACTATAATTGGGAACAAACTTTCTATAGTACCCCACTGTCCCCAAGAATGCCATCACCTGCTTTTTAGTAACAGGGGTAGGCCACACCTGAATGGCTTCCACTTTGGCAGGTTCTGGCCTGATCTTACAACTCCTTGCTCTATGTCCCAGGTAGGAGACCTCTGCCATACTCACCTGACATTTACTGGGCTTAATGGTCAACCCTGCCCTTTGCAGTCTGCCCAAGACCTTCCTGACATGCTGAAGGTGCTCTTGCCGGGAATGTCTGTAAATGGCAATATCATCCAGGTAAGCAAAGGCATAATCTCCTGCTCCTGTTAGGATATGATTTACCAGCCCCTGGAATGTCGCTGGGGCATTTTTCATCCCAAAGGACATCTTTGTGAACTTGTGTAATCCGAAAGGATTCACGAAGACTGACTTCACTCTAGCGCTGGGAGTCATGGGCACTTGCCAGTAGCCCTTGGTCAGATCAATAGTGGTCAGATACTTAGCCCCACCCAGCTGCTCTAAGGCTTCATCTTTCCTAGGCATGGGGTAAGCATCTGACTCTGTGTGACTATTTAATTTCCTGTAGTCCACAAAGAACCTGGTGCTGCCACCTTTCTTTGGTACCAGCACCACTGAGAAGACCCAGGGACTGCTGGACTCCTGGATTACCCCGGTTCCAAAATTTCCTGTATCTCCTCCCTCAGAGACTGTCTGACTCACTCAGGCACCCTGTAAGGGTCCTGCTTAATAGGTCTTTGGGATCCTGTATCCATATGGTGCTGCACCAGGTGGGTGCACCCAGATTTCCCAGTGAACATGTCCCCAAACTCCTGTAACACTACTCAGATTTCTCAAACCTGGGTAGGGGATAGCCTCTGGAAGATTCCTACTCCTTCCACTGAGGTGTCAGTCCAAGCCTCACTGAGAAGATTAGTCACCAAATCCTGTTCAGACTCCTCCTACCATCCACTGCAAATATTCAGCACCAGGGTCTCCCTATCATGGTAAGGTTTAATCATGTTAACATAGTACAATCTTTGCCCCTGCATGCTGCCTAGCAGTTTTACCATGTAGTTAACATCACTGACCTTCCTTATCACTTTGAAGGGTCCCTCCTAAGCTGCCTGCAGCTTATTGTGTCTGACAGGAATGTGAACCATCACCTGCTGTCACACATCATACTCTCTGGCTTGAGCATTCCTGTCATACCAGAGCTTTTTCTGCTGTTGGGCCCCTGCCAGGTTCTCCTGGGCCAGGCCCATGAGATCCCTAAGCCTTGTCCTGAAATTTAGGACATATGCCACAACAGACTCATTGTGAGGTTAACACTCACCTGCCCACTCATCATTAATCAAATCTAAAGACCTCCTCACCGTATGCCCATACAGCTACTCAAAGGGTGAAACCCTGTGGATTCCTGGGGTACCTCTCCATAAGCAAACATCAGATGGGGTATATATTTGTCCCACTCTCTCTTAAACTGGTCTACAAATGCCCATAGCATGGTCTTTAGTGTATAGATTAATCTCTCCACAAGACCATTAGTCTGGAGATGGTAGGGGATGATCTTTAGGTGCTTCACTCCACAGTACTTCCAAGACAAGCCAGCAGGTCTGACATGAAATTGGCACCTCTGTCAGTCAGCATTTCTCTTGGGAAACCTACCATGCTGAAAATCTTTAATCTCTAACAAAGCATTTGCCACCTTGAAAATCTCTAACAAAGCATTTGCCACCTTCTCTGCCTCAAAGGAGGACAGAGTCACCACCTCAGGGTATCTAGCAGCATAATCTACTAACACCAGGATATACTTCTTCCCTGTGGAACATGGGATCCCTCAATATCCATAGTTACCCTCTAAAATGGCTCCTAAATCACAGGCAAAGGCAAGAAAGGAGCTTTGACCTTGTCTTCTG
Organism: Protopterus annectens; assembly: GCF_019279795.1. NCBI lineage: Eukaryota > Metazoa > Chordata > Ceratodontiformes > Protopteridae > Protopterus > Protopterus annectens. The sequence continues at coordinate 166,699,475 of NC_056736.1, forward strand.
CCTTGCCTCCTTTTTGGCACTGCTCACAGGTCCTGCAGTATCCTGTTACACCCCTTGCAATCCATGTCAATAAAAGTTCTGCATAATATATTTCTTGGTATACTTTATGCTATTATATGACCTGCAAAAGGGATCCTTTTATGTCAGGTTCCAAGAAACAGACTGTCATGAGACTTTAGTCTCACCTAGTATTAAACATTAGTTTAGTGATGGATTACAAAATGACATCACATACATCTGGTCATCTGTCTACTGGTTCCCATGCAACCCTCCATTGCTAGAAACTGTCAAGATGTAGCACCTACATGTCAATTATACTCACACAAGAGCATTACTCAGATCTGCTGCAGCTTCTGGAAGTTATAAAACAATTACAAACTTCTACAGAGACTAACAAACCATGTTTCTTACAGACATTGTGTCTTCATTCAAAACTGAGATAATATTTTTATGGCCTAGACCCATTACTTTAATTTCTTACTATTTCTCAAAGTTAGCTGGAGCTGAGCTTAACCTTTTTTCTTCCAGCATCCTCTGTTAACCTATATATATTTAATTCAGTTACAATACAGTCAGGACCCACTGTTGGTACATTTTTAACACAAGCAATTTTACAAATCCATTTTCAACACAAGCATCTGTACAAATAAGTTTGATATTCAAATAACATATAATTCTTTATTAAATTCTGGCTAGTTGTGCTGGCATATGTTACATATCCACTGCCCTACTTCTTTGGCATAGCTGGCAGTATCTCCTATCATCACAGTATGCAACAGACCTGTGTGAGCTGTTACTGCTACATCAGGTCTGTTTCATCTGATAAATGTCCTCATATAGTTTATCGAGGGTTTGCATGATGACAACAGTATCATCTTGTGGAACTTGAACAGGTCAAGGCATTTGACAAAAATCCACACTGAGGATGCAGTTAACACTGTCATATGTGGGCATGAACAGCTATATCACCAAGTGTCTAGACCAGTGTATGATATATGTGGTATCTCACTATGAAGAAATGTGTGATGTGACATATATATCTCAGGTTCAGTGATCAGGTCAGTACATCAGAGGTATCTTCTAGGACCTTTCTTGCCCATAAGGTAAGTGTTGGGCATCACAGATGACATACACATACTGTGTCCAAACAGCTGCCTGAAGGACTACAGTTTGTGGGCATTCATTGACTCCAGTTGTGATATTTGCATAATACAGACAGTATCAACACACACCAGAGACTGCTGCCACAGCCATGACAATGCCTGCATCAACAAGACACATGGAGGGATTTGCTGAATCAGAAAACAGACACACAATCCAAGTATTATGTCGACATCACACCCTATAATCAGACCAATGGGTATGTGCGCTGTGTCCTGAGGTACAGGATAAGTGGTACATCCACCAGCATGTGGTCACAGTGCTGACTTCTCCCTTGAATGTAATACAACTACTGGGTATGTGAAGGATATGCACATCAGAGGCCAAAATAACTTCATGGTTTCCAGCCTTCCTCACATCAATAACTGTGTACAATGTACCCATCTTCATGTGCCTCCCTACACATCTTCCAGTGATGTGTAACTGAAGTGTACCACAGTTCATTATCACATGACTTAATGGCCATACCTAGGTATTCTTTCTTGGGAATATACATGAGTGTCTGATGGTGCAGAACACCAATCAATTCATAGATCCATAGGTGTTTACTAGGCTAATGACCACAAGGCCTTTTTAAGCCTAACCATGTATCCCAAATCTCTGACAATTTCTGATACCCTTAATAACTGTAAGCAGAGGCTTTGGAGATGAAACAGTTATAAGCATGGGCCTGAGAGATTAACTATTTACAATTTACCTGTGTCCATTAGAGACATAAGTGCCAAACTGGGGATGAATTTCCTGTTCCCCATCCAACTGTCCAAGTTGCACTTAAATTAGGTTACGGAGGAACTCTATTTCACATGGATGGGGAGTCTGTTCCACAGATAGGGTAGTCTCTGGGATACATACCTGTCTCTCCAGCATGTACTATTTATATCACAGGAAAGGTTTAAATCTTTAGCATGGTTAATTATGGTGCTGTTTGCTTTGCGGATATGCAGTAGGTCCATCAAAGTGCAGTCTGACAATGCCTTGTGTGCCAGGCATAGATATCCCCTCAAAAGCCTGTAGGAGACAGAATACAGGGATATAGCCTTGAGACAGTCTGCACAGGACATTTTACATATGCCCTGTATTCTTTCATTGAGGAACCTCTGTGGATGTTGAATATGCCTGGTTAGATACATACCAAAGGGGGCATTGTGCTCAATGATAGGTCTGATGAATGCCAAGTACGGTGGAGCAATGACTTCCTTAGACTTAGATGCCATACCTTTGTTTATAGGTTGCACAGCATTGAATGATTTCCGAACTACTGTAGACACATGATGGTCAAAGGCATTTGCTTGTCTGTGTCAGTGTGGAATTCAATGACAGCTCCTAATTTGCAATCATCTGCAAATTTAGTCAGCCAGAGACCATTGACATTGGCCTTGACTTCAGAGAAGTAAACGCCAAAAGGAGCAGTCGAAGGACTGATCCCTGAGGGACTCCACTTGTGACTGGCCTCTTTGGAGAGGTGGACTTCCCAGTTTTAACTTCCTGGGTCCTATCTGTGAGCCAGTTGGCTATCCACCGGACGACATATAGGTTTGTACCTAGCTTTGTACCTAGACTCTTGAGTTTTTCAACAATGCTAGAGTGGGGTATTGTGTCAAATGCCTTGGCCATGTCAATGTAGGTAGTTTGAACCATTTTACCCTCATTCATCACTGTGATGACCTTCTCAAAGAAGTTCACCAGGTTGAGTAGGCATGACCTGCCCTTGATGAAATCAAACTGGGTTGAGTCCAGTGTCTGGAGGTTTACTGTCTCACTATTGATCTTTTCCATGATAATTCTTGCCATGGCTTTACATTTAAGACTAATGAGATGTATGGTTCTATAGTTAGCAGGGTCTGTAGATGGCTCAACTTTGTGCAGAGGGATGACTGTTGCTGTTCTCCATTCATGAGGAATGAAGCATGTTTGGAAGCTACAATTAAATAGTAATTCCAGAAGACTTGATATGACATGTTTCATGTTTTTTAGAAGATATCCTGGGATATTGTCTGGGCTCATTGATGCAGTGTGCTTAGCCTTAGAGAGTTATTACACCAGATGCATGTGTGCTAACTGTTCAGCTTATGCAATTACTGCATACATAGGTGTTTGACAACATTACTGGCATGTATATAATTTGTGACAGTGTGGATTGTGCCATAGATATATGCTATGCTCACAAGGCAACTAGCCTGTATTGCTCCTACTGACACATACAGGTATAGCGATACCCCCCAATACCTCCTGCAGATATTACAGTATCAGGAAGGTGCATGTGGTTACCCTCATAGAGTGTGGATGTATCATAATAGTTGTCAAATGTGTGTATGTGCAGGCTCATCTGTTATCACACCACATTGCATATGTTATGTCAGAGGCATGGGATTAGTGGTGGTATTATTTTGATATTGTTTATGATTGTGGTTGGTTCTTGTAATGCTTGCAATGATCCTTTACCTGAGGCCACCTTGCTGGAGACCTCTACTGAGAGTACACTCACTCAGATTCAGGTACAACAGTTTGCACAGCTTCTCAATATGCACTGTACCCCAACTGTATATCAGATCCCTGATAGATGCCCTCTGCATTATTCATGTAAGGATGCCTATCTCACACACACACATCCTCCCCATTGTTATGTCACCTTGTGTGACAGTCACAGACAACACATTTTCACTGTACAATCCATACTGTACCATATAGATATGTGCGTGGTGTTACTGCTACAGCCATCTTCTATTCACATGCCCTCCTCTGCTGTACATTTAGGAGTTTCACCTGTATTCTTTCCTTGTGTTTATTCCTACAATTCATGTGTGTGTCCCTACTCAATGCACACACTTCTCCTGAGTGACCATTTTACATGGCAGTCCCATGTCCTGTTACAGATCATTAACATAGCTTCAGCACTGTATGCCAATAATGGGATATTACTGTACTCCGCACTGTAGATAACACTGTCCTGTACTGTGTTTGGACCACATACTTCACAGTCATAACTCTCAAATGTCCAGATATTCCCAGGATGTGCATATATTTTCTTGTTAAATATGTGGCTTTCTGCCATATCACTGGGATGATTTCTGGAGTGCTGTGACTCAATAATACATACATTTGGGTGCATACCTCTCAATTGTCCTGATCTGTGCAGAATGTGCAGTTTTTATCTCATATTTGTGATAGTTCCCTCCTGACATTTTCTCCTGGCAAATTATTGGCATGTCATTGCAGAGTGTAGTTAGAAACTGATGACTGACATTTGAGTTTCAAACTTCATGCTCTTCAGAATGCTCATGCTAATGTACAACCTATATAGTCTATCAACTTCCTAAGCTTAGAAGTGCAATAATACAAATCTGTCCCTATTTCTGGCCCTTTGTCCTCTCATTTTTATGGCTTTGTCCACATTTCTCACTCTAAGAGGTTGAGAGTGTTACATTTTAACACATTCCTATGTGACATCAATGTCAATTATGTCCCTATTACTGGTTATTTGTCCTCTCATTAAGTTGGACTCTGTGCAGATGTGTTACACTAACTGAATGACACCTATTTGTAAATCCCTGGTAATCATTGTGGCATTCTGTGTACAATGGGTGCTCTCTTTCACATGGAATTGCTATCTGCATTTGCTTACAAGGTTTTGCAGCCAGCAGCACTGTTGGGAACCATGAAACCTAGCTGAGACATGCCGCGCCTCATTAATATGCATTGTGCACTGCAGCACTTCTCACACGATCACTCTAATAGGTAAACTCTGTGTAGACTCTGTGAAAGCCTACACAGAGTTTATTGAATCTCAGGGTATGTGTTTTTTTATTTTTTTATTTATTTTTTTTTAATATCACTATTTGTGCAGCATGTAAATTAGTGCAAACACAGTGAAACAGATAAATCAAATAAATTTCATGTAACATACTTCTATGACAAAAACTACATAAATTACAGCTGAAAATCAGGTGTGTGTGTGTGTGTGTGTGTGTGTGTGTGTGTGTGTGTGTGTGTGTGTGTGTGTGTGTGTGTTTGTGAGTGTCTATCTAGTCAGACGAGCATAGCTGTGTATCTGTCAGTCATCATTGCAATCCAATGAAGCAGCAATATTTTGACAGTTGCACATGCCTACACATCCATTTAATTCAGGCCTCACATCATCTTCTCTCAAACATCCACTGATAATGTCATCTGTGATGATACAAGGTATTGCCAGCCATACCAGGAGAAGTAGGGCAGTGGATGTATACCTTATGCCATCAGAGCTAGCTGGAATTATTGTAAATAATTATATGTCATTTTTGAATCAAACTGATTTGTACAGATGCTTGTGCTGAAAATATATTTGTGAGGTTTGCGTGTGTTAAAATGTATCAACAGTGTGCCCTGATGGAAAGAAAATAAATGTACATGTATTATTTAACTGAATTAAACGTATATATTGTAACAGCAAATACTGGAAGGGAAGAGATTAATCCACTTGATTTTGGAAAAAAAATATTCTTGAAATTAAATTACTTTATGGGTTAAGCCATAAATATTTTATCCCACAGTTTTAAAGAGAGTCAGAGACACAATGTCTGTACTAGAGAATAGGTTGTAGCTCCTGTAGGAAGAGTGGAATGGTTTTATGGTTTTATGACTTCCAGCAGCTGCACCACATCCGAGCAATGCTCTGTCTGTGTGTATCATAGCAGAAAGGTGCTAAACCCTGGTAGCTTCTAGTGTTGGTAATAGTATGGGAAACAGTATTTAGCTAGTCTCACTATATATTCCTGATTGACTAAAAGAATTACTATTCCTACTTACTGAATAGAGCAAGGCAAGATGGGTGAGTGGTCCTGGTTGTCAGATCCAACAGAGAATACAGAATGCTGCTGTGACTTCAGTCTCCTTTAATATTAAAACATTATTTCTGTACAGAATTACATCACATACACCTGGTCATCTGAATCTGTTTTTCTATAACTGTGTGAAGCTTTCCATCTGTGTTATTTTTAATATTCCCTGTGACTGAAACTCTGGTGTTTACTGTAAATAGATATATAGTAGTGTCTTGTCCTTTTATTATTTACTATTAAATAAAATACATTTAAACTTTTGATTGTAGTTGGATCTTTTTTAAAAATATTTAACTTTTGAGAGTATTTGCATATATTTTGTTAGAAAAATATATAATACTAATATGCATGCTTAGTGCATTTGAGGTTTAAAAGGGTTAATACATTTATTCTGTTCACACTGCATGAATCTGCATAGCTATTAGAAACTTAACAAGAGGCATTTAATTTCTGCTAATGTCATGAAAATAACAAGAGACATTTCATTTCTGCTAATGTCATAAAACCTAACAAAGAGATATTCATTTCTGCTTATGCCATGAGAAAGTGCGCAACTGCTAGAAGCTTTGATAAAGAAAACAATAGATGCTTGAAAGTATAAACCATAGTCAGCATTACTTGTACTAAAGCTAGAAATGTACCTTGAATCCAGACAAAATGTAACACATGTATTAGAACAGTACAATTGAACAATTGAAAAGTTAAAATGGGCTAAAATAAGCCCAAGGCCAGGTTGTTTTTCTCAAAATGTTTTGCAAGCTAGCAAATAATCTAACCTAGTCAGCAATAAGTCTAGTAACATTTTCTGTAGAACATACAGAAAGCTGTGTCTAACTACGTCAGCAATAGAATAGTAACATTTTCTGTGTGACAGGAAGAGAACTGTATAAGAATAACATACTAATCACCAGTAATTCAGACAAACTTTGTGCCTACTTGCTTTGTCTCCTTGCTGCAAGTAATAAAGGGTGCCTTGCGTGAACCTAATGTGAATTGGTCTTTGAAGTTTTTTCATTTGACAGATTGGTCCTTCGGACTGGAACCCTCTATTCACCTCGGATCAGACGGCCAGGTGGTTGAAACCGTACGGGGAAGAAACCACATCGGTTCTTCTTATATGGAAAGTCCTCCGACTGAATTGTCATTCAAAAGAGGCCAGCCACTTTCTGATCTGTGACTGAAGGACGGGTCTCCGTGAATTGGTGATCAATCACGTGGGCTCAGGTAAGGTGAATCTACTTTTTTCTGTTTTCTGTTTTAGATCAGGGACTAGATGTGTATTTTTTTTGTCAGACTGTATTTTTCTTACAAGTTAGGGACAAAAAAGATTACTGTCTTGTCATAGATCAGGAGAAACAGAATAAGTAGGCAGTCATTCTGAAGAGACTATAACAAAATCTGTGGTACCACATTAAAAAATTAAGAGAAGTTGCATAACGATCAAAGGGTAGAACAAAATGGGTAACAATTGCACAAAAAGACCCCAAAATCCGCCTTTAACAGAAGACGCAAAATATATGCAGTCGCAGCGCACCGACAATATTAGATATTATTCAAAATGGTTTAATAAATATGAATTTGATGGAAAATTAGAAAAATCCTCGCTTATCAAACTTATCAAACAGCTCAAAACCGATTCCAAAGGTCGGGTAAAAAAGCAATGTCGATTAGGAATTCCTCAAGCACACAGGTGGCTTGAGGAAGTAAACCGTAGGGAACAAAAGAACAAAAATTCAAAAGCAATGTTTTTAGATAAGGAGGACAATAACTTAGTAATAGCATCAGCACCTCCGCCTCCCTTACCAGAATATGAAGCAAGTGAACAGGTTAGTCCACCCCACGATATCCTGTAGTCACTGAAGATAGAGATATTATGAAACTAAAACTGACTAAAATTAGAGATCCCATCAGGACCAGGTCCCAAACAAAGGCAGGTAACTCAGATGAAGGCATTGAGTTATGGCAAATGGTTAAAAATTCTCGATCTATAAGTGAAGAAGAAGAAATATGCCCACTTATAGAAGTACCCAATCCTCAGGCAGGTCAAGACAATCAGGACCCAACTATTTCAGTGTATAGACCTTGGACACTGGAAGATATCCAGAAAGCCACTGAGGGAATTCTCCATTCAAAGGTTAATTTTAGAAAATTCTCAGAAGATTTACAAGGAATGAGACTGAGTTTTAACCTAAACGGAGAAGAAATAGAAAAGGTAGTTAGACAGATTGTAGGGCCAGATTGGTACATGATTAGTAGAAACTGGAATCCCCGTGACGCTGCACAAAGACCCCTCCCACATAGCAGCGCAGAATTAGACACCAGAGTAAAAAGTCTTACAGACCGCATCTCTGAAAAATGGAAACCTAGGGAAGACTGGACTTGCATTAATCAATGCATCCAACAAGAAGGTGAAACAATTGACCGGTACTATGCCAGATTATTAGAGTGTTTTAATAACCACTGTGGAATGCAGGTTCCTGAAGATCAAACACAAGATTCCCCATATGAACAGCAATTAAAGAATGCATTCTTAAAAGGCAGTATTGCACCTATAAGCAGTTTTATTACAAAACATATGGTAGACCATCGTACAAGCAGGTTACAATCATTACTTGAATATGCTAAGCATGCCGAAAGGCATTTTAATAGCAAAAAGAAAAAGAAAGCTCAAGTATTTTCTGTAGAAGATGGAGCAGAAGTTTACATAGTACAGTCCGGGAAAAAGGGAAAGAGAAATGCGCAGGGAAACAAACAATCTGATCAAAGATCAGGGGACTTTGAAGGGCGGAAGAAAAGGGGAGAGTGTTTTAAATGCAGTAAAAAGGGACATTTGGCAAGGGATTGCAAGAAAAACAAGAAGGCAACAACGGAAGACAAGGAGGGTGAGGACTGACTATATGGTAGTCAGGAATCACTAGAAGGGGCTAGCGAAGAAAGGACAAATGAGAATGTGATAGAGGGAGTTGAGGAAGTGCAGGAAGTTAGTGACAATGAAGAAAATGAAATATTGGACCTAGCTTTATTGAGCTTGGAGCTCTATTTAGCAGACATGAAACCAGAAGTTACACTCTTGGTAGAAGGGAGGGAAGTCAAATTATTGTGTGACTCAGGGGCATCACGAACCCTGATACATCCCTCCAAACTGCCAGAAAACACAGAGTCACCTGATTACATACTGGTCAAAGCAGCTAATGGACAGCTGTATCGGGAGCCTCTCTCCCATAACATTGCAATAACTGTTCCAGTTTCAGGATTGACACAGAAAAGCAAAATTGTTGTTTCTGAAAATGCCCAGTAAACCTCTTGGGCAGAGACCTCATGCAGCTATTTGGTATAGCAGTAGTCCCAACCATGCAGTGTATGGAAGCACAGCGACAAATTAATACCTTTGCAGTGCAATCGGAGGGTGAAATGTTGTATTGGTACAGCCAGGACTTGGTTAAGACTGGTCCAGGGACTGTGACCAAAGAGTTAATGAATGTAGCCATCAGCAAGTTCCCCTCCCTTGACATTGATAAGCAACACTTGTTGCACTGTACCCTGTATTATTATAATACACCAGCACCTGATAAGGAATATGAGCAAGAATTATTTAAGAATCATGCAAACAGATTGATATTGTGTAACCTGTACTGGGACACAAACGGGAACAGTGTAGCCAGCTGTTCATTGCCCCAGGAGTTCTTTGCACTTTATAAATCTAATTGATTACCACATGTTAGCTTAACAAAAAACAGAAATATAGAATGGGCAGACTTAGGAGAAAAAGTCACGAGATGGGAGAAACAGACAGAACTAGAACTGTCAGAACAGGGAATACAAATACAGAAGTTGAATTGGATAACTCAGACCAACCCAGCTGTGCACTTGCAGTCTAGCAAGGACAGCTGATTGACACTCCTGTTAGAGGAGGAAGAGAATGCCTTACGAAATATATCAGAGACCCTCTGGTCAACAGGAAAATCAGATGTAGGACTCATTCATACAGCGGGACCAGTTACTATCACACCAAAGTCAGCATTCAGACCACAAAAAAGACAGTATCCCTTAAGAAAAGATGCAGAGGCAGGGATAAAGCCTATTATAGCAGCCTTACTTAAAGGAGGGATACTAGGAGAATCTCCCGATTCACCATGTAGCACACCCTTATTTCCAGTTAAAAAGGCCAATGGAGAATGGCGTATGGTCCAAGATTTACAAGCTGTAAATGATGCAGTAATACCAAGAGCACCTACGGTGCCAGACCCACACACCCTGTTGAATGATATGAAACCTCAACAGAAGTATTTTTCTATGGTAGACATCAGCAATGCATTCTTTTCGATACCGATACACCCTGATAGCCAGTATTGGTTTGCATTCACATTTCAGGGGAAAAGGTATACATATACACGACTACCACAGGGATATTGTGAAAGTCCAACAATATTCTCACAAGAAATGGCAAGAAACCTGATGGGATTCACCCCACCAAGAGGCAGTCAGATTTTACTTTATGTTGATGACATCTTGCTGGCAGCCCCCACCCAGCAGGAATGTAGAGAAGATACCATAGCACGTCTACGATTTTTAGCCGCTAAAGGACATAAGGTAAATAAAAGTAAACTGCAGCTTTGGAAAAAACAAGTCAAATACCTAGGATATGTAATATCCAAGGAAGGTAGAAAATTTGATGAGAACAGAAAAATAGCAATTTTTCAAGCACCAAAACCCACTACCAAGAAGGAAATAATGTCCTTCCTGGGTGCAACTAATTTTTGCCGGAGCTGGATTCCAAACTATGCCTTGGAATCTGCACCTCTGACTGACCTTATATATAAAAAGCCTATGGCAGCACATGATTTGTTACAATGGACACCAGAGGCAGAATCTGCCTTCTGTAAACTAAAGCAGTTAATAGCGTCCTCATTAGTTCTGGGATTGCCAAACTACCATAAACGTTTTTTCCAAACTGTAGATTGTAAGTAGGGTTACATGACATCGGTATTAACACAACAGCATGGGGATAAGCAATGCCCCTATGCTTACTATTCATCACAACTAGACCCAGTGGCACGATCTTTACCCCACTGTGTACAAGCAGTAGTTGCAGCTGCAATGGCAGTACAGGCTTCAGCCTCAGTAGTTTTGTTCCACCCTCTCACTTTGAGAGTACCTCATGCAGTCACGATTATTTTACTACAAGAAAAGGTGGCATATATTTTCCCTGCTAGGCATCTTTCCTGTATGACTATATTGTTGAGCCAACCTCATATGACAATTGAGCGATGCATGACTTTAAACCCTTCTACTCTGCTCCTGACCCCTGCAGACAGCACACCACACTGCTGCCTGCAGGTAATTGAGCAAAAGACACTACCTAAAAAAGACCTCATGGATGTCCCCTTGGATGATGCCGAGGTGACATACTACGTGGATGATTCGTGCAAAAGGGGTTCTGCAGGACAGAACCTAGTAGGATACGCAGTAGTTTCTGATACTGGGATTATAGAAGCAAAACCTTTACCACACAACTTATCTGCACAGGCAGCAGAATTGATTGCCCTGACACAGGCATGTACCTTAGCAAAGGGTAAATGTGTAAACATTTTTATTGATAGCCAGTACGCTTTTTCTACTGTACATGTTTTTGCGCAACAGTGGAAAAAACGGGGAATGATAACATCTACTGGCAAACCTATAAATCATGCACAGTTTATTTTAGATCTTTTAGAATCTATTCAGTTAACTCAGAAAGTAGCCATTTGTAAATGCACAGCTCACACCAAGCAACAAGATAGGATTTCAAAAGGTAATGTGAGAGCTGATACAGCTGCAAAACAAGCAGCCACAGAAGTATTTCTTTTAAATGAGGAATTACAACCCTCTGAGATTTTAGATTTAGATATGTTAAAAACAATGCAGACACTCACTACGCAAGCTGAAAAACAACAATGGATAAAATGAGGAGCAATCCCCGAAAAGGGGCTGTACATCTCTAAAGAAGGAAAACCGATACTACCCTCTAATTTGTTTCGATATGCAGCTTTGTTGAGCTATGGGCAGTGCCATGTCTCAACAGGGGGGATGGTACAGCTGGTGAACCAGGTGTTCACAACGTATGGATTTACAAACTACTCTAAAAAATTTTGTTTGATGTGTCAGATTTGTAACAAACATCATGCACAGGGGGGCGATAAAGCCCAAGCAAGGGAGTTTCCCTACACCACCATATCCGTTTCACACTATCTGTATGGATTTCATAGAATTGAACAAATGTGAAAATAAGAAGTATTGTCTTGTCATTGTAGATATGTTTTCCAGATGGGTGGAAGCCTTTCCAACCAAAAATCCAGATGCAGCTACGGTGGCAAAAGTACTTGTCAAGGAAATCATTCCTAGGTTTGGCATTCCGGAAAGGATCTACAGTGACAATGGTACACACTTTGTAAATCAAACCATACTGCAGTTGAGTAAGAATTTTGGTATTTCTTTAAAAAATCATTGTGCATACCATCCACAATCTGCAGGGCTAGTTGAAAGGCATAATGGTATACTAAAAAACAAAATGAGAAAATTAATAGCTGAGACAGGAAAACACTGGTTATACTGTTTGCCTCTGGCACTGTTGAGCATGAGAACTGTCCATACAGCAAAAGGATTGACTCGTTTTGAAAAATTGTTTGGAAGGGCTTATTATACACCCCGGTGGAAACTTCTCATGTCATCAGACCAGGAAGCTGATTTCACACTAGTTGAATATATGAAAAAGTTGTTGAGTTCTAAACATCTGTTGCAGTCAAATTCTGTTTCAGATAGAAAACAAACCGAGACATCAGAAGTGGCAGTGATGCCCGGAGATTGGGTGTGGATCAAAAACATCAAGAGGAAGAATTGGTCATCACCAAGGTGGGAAGGTCCCTACCAGGTGCTTCTTTTGACACCCACTGCAGTTAAGATAGCGGAACGAGCTTCATGGATACACCTGATGCACTGCAAGCTGGTTAAGAACTTTGAGTTGGACAAAAATCTTACCTCTCCATCGGGGCCCTCAGCACAAAGTCTGGCTACAAAGGGGGGGTCAGATCAATAGGACTGATCTGTCTCAACCCCAGTGAAGAAACCATTGGTGCTGAAGGTCCTATTAGGGCAGAGAGTAAGAGCATGTGTCCAAAGAAAAGACAACGGAATCCAGTAAGATCCAAAACCTACTTGGAAGAGTCGGAGAAAACAGAAATGCAGAACAACCGTTTCCACAAAAGTATTGCATAACCATCCTGTTGACTGTACTAGTGACAATAATATTTTTGTTGTGGCCATTCCTTTTCTCAGCCACACAAATTGAACTGAACAAGCGTGCAGAGTGGCACTAGAACTTTAACACTTACCAGGCAATCAAATATGTGTATGCTGAAACTTTCAATGTATCGAATTGCTGGATTTGCACAGCCTTACCAACAGCATATGGGGGGTTACTGTTAACTTCAGTTCCCCTAGGAGCCAACAAGACCTGGGAAAACCTAATTCATGATACATTACATGTCACATCACAAGATAAAGTAGCATTGCACTTGTCTGTTCGACAGAAGGGAACTGTGTGTTTTTACAAGAATGATACAGTTCAGGTGGGTTGGAGCAATTGCAATGTGACTGTTCCCTATAGATGCTACACTAAACCTGATAACACCAGATCCTATTGCAACACAAGCTATGATACATTTTTTGAACTGATGCATAGGACAACTGAAGAAGTAAAACATAATGCTGATCTCTATAAGCAACTGTCTATAATTGACAAAAAAATGTTTCATATAGAGCCAGGGCATAGAAAAGTTACTACTAAAGTCGAAGATTGTTACTTTGTATGCAGTAGAAAAGCATACAAATGGTTACCTGAAAATTGGTCCGGCAGTTGTTTTTTGGGTTACCTGGTTCCGGCCATACGACACACAGCAGTTTTACCTCAAGGGAAAATTCAGAATGTTCGAGAAATCAAGAAACCTATCAATCCAGTGGGGCAAATCAATGTGCGCTGGAAAAACCATCATGCTGTGGGCAATGGACTGGCACACATGGACTTGAGTGATACTGTTATATCGTGGGCCAGCATATGGAGCAACAAAATCAATCTGGGAACTGAGAAAATTGTCTAAGCTTCTTGAAATAATGAGCAATGCAACCTTTTCTGCCCTAGAACTGGTGACTGATGAACTGACTGCCATGAGAACAGTGGTGCTTCAAAATTGCATGGCTCTTGACTTCACCCTAGCAGCGAGAGGAGGTACGTGTGCTTTAATCCAGGAGGAGTGTTGTTCATATATTCCTGTCCACAAACACAAGATAGACAACCATCTTGAGGTAATTCAGCAGGTGTCAGCCATGACCAAACCAGGACCAAATCCACTGATGGACTTTTTCCAGAAATTGTTTGGGGGTGGGGCAGTACCCTGATGAACATTCTGATTGCCATCTGTGTAAGAATAATCCTACTGGTGGTATGTGTGTGCTGCTGCATCCCCTGCATAAAAAGACTGATTAAAGACTTTATAAACATTTCAGTTTCAGAAACCTTATACCAAGGTGCTGAACTTAAAGAATTGCTAAAAAACTGAAAATGCTTCCATAAGTTTAAACTGAATGACTCTCTTAACTGCAAATCCTGAGTAGGAAGAGGTTAGGGGAAGAAAAAACTGTTTATGCTTATCTTGAAAGCAGAATAAAAGTATTAAAAGGGGGGAAATGTTAGAAAAATATATAATACTAATATGCATGCTTAGTGCATTTGAGGTTTAAAAGGGTTAATACATTTATTCTGTTCACACTGCATGAATCTGCACAGCTATTAGAAACTTAACAAGAGGCATTTCATTTCTGCTGTCATGAAAATAACGAGACATTTCATTTCTGCTAATGTCATAAAACCTAACAAAGAGATATTCATTTCCGCTTATGCCATGAGAAAGTATGCAGCTGCTACAAGCTTTGATAAAGAAAACAATATATGCTTGAAAGTATAAACCATAGTCAGCATTACTTGTACTAAAGCTAGAAATGTACCTTGAATCCAGACAAAATGTAACACATGTATTAGAACAGTACAATTGAAGAATTGAGAAGTTAAAATTGGCTAAAATAAGCCCAAGGCCAGGTTGTTTTTCTCAAAATGTTTTGCAAGCTAGCAAATAATCTAACATAGTCAGCAATAAGTCTAGTAACATTTTCTGTAGAACATACAGAAATCTGTGTCTAACTACATCAGCAATAGAATAGTAACATTTTCTGTGTGACAGGAAGAGAACTGTATAAGAATAACATACTAATCATCAGTAATTCAGACAAACCTTGTGCCTACATGCTTTGTCTCCTTGCTGCAAGTAATAAAGGGTGCCTTGCTTGAACCTAACGTGAATTGGTCTTTGAAGTTTTTTCCTTTGACGTATTTATTTGTTGATAACTCTGGCCACACTAGAAGGCCTTGTTTGGTCAACATTACCATTTATATTAATATTAATTTCACTCAGTATAATTGTATATTCTTTTAAGAGTCTTGTAGTAACTGACTGGTGGCAGTGAATCTACATTATAGTCCAGGCAAAGTTGGTAAAGTGAGTAATCTGTGCCAGCCTTTCACAGGTATGTGTGTGTGAAAAGTAAATCTCAAAGAGTGAGTGTGTGTCAGCTACTTGGAGCAGGACATGAAGCATTGGTTTCACAGAGAGTGCTGGAGGACCTGGATTGGACACTCGGCTGAGGACCTAACCTTAGAGGTGTGCCAGTGGAGAGTCTTATTTGGGACCTGGAGGGAGATGGATAGAGACACTTTGACCCTGGGCTTACTGTATGCCCTGTGTGCCCTTATGGAAAATTGTGCTTGATGTAGAGAGGAGTGCATCTGGAAATGCTGAGTGTATCCATTTGTATTCCAAATGAACATCCCTCTCCTGTGTCAATGGTGAGGATTTAGGCTCCTTGTTTACTGGCCCAGAGTGGGGACCTCACATAATCCACTATAAGTTGTCCTGCAGCATTGTAAAAGTCAGATTTGTGTTGTGGTGTTTGTAGCTGGTGTAACTAGTTAGGTAGAGGTTCTTTTCTCACTACAGGCAACTGTTGTGTGTGTGCCCATGTTTCTTCTGTTGGTTGATATTCAAGAGGGCATTTTACACCTGCATGTGGGAGACTGCTATTACCATCCACTTTTAAACAGACACTGCTGATGCTATCACTTATAAAGTGTTGTCCGATACTCTCAAAGTCATACTTATGCTGTAATGCTTGCATTAAATAATGCGTTCTGTGGTTGGTGACCTTAATTAGATAGGGATTTTGTTGTCACCGCAGTGTGTGTGTGTGTGTGTGTGTGTGTGTGTGTGTGTGTGTGTGTGTGTGTGTGTGTGTGTGTGTGTGTGTGTTCAGTTGGTTGGCTTTCAAGAGACCATTTTACACCTGCATGTGGGACACTGCTATTACCATCCTCTTCTCACCAGACACTGCTGATGTCAACATTTGTAAAGTGTTGTCTGAAAGTGTAAAAGCCAGACTTGTACTGTGGCACTTGCATTAAGTACTGTGCTTTGTAAATACTTGGAGATTCTGTTCTCAGTGCAGTCAACAATTTATTTATTTATTTATTTATTTTACATTTGTTGACCAGGCTGGTGCAACTGGATTTATGTCCATTTTCAGTGGAGGCCCGGGGAGAAAAGCTCTACACTTCAGAATAGAATGACAAATACATAGGTATATTACCATGATTTGGCAAGTAATAATAGTACATTACATTTTAGCTTATGAGTAAGGAAAAAAACACAATGGAAAGTAATAATAGTACATTACATTTTAGCTTATGTGTAAGGAATAAAACACAGTTGTAGTTACAAATCGGGTATGGATATACATACAACAATATATAAGGTATATGAAATAGAGCACTATTAAACTAAATGAGCTAAACACACTATATTGTTAGTAAAAGATCATTGAGTTTATGTGGATGAGAAGATAAGTGTCTAGTGACAAGGGAGGTAGTTAGTCTGGGTTTGCACAGGGGCACAGCCAGTGGGATTTAAGGTATGGTTTGAGTTTGGTTTTAAATAGGGTAGTTGAGGGTAGGGAGGTTAGGTCATTTGGGAGGGAGTTCCAGGTTTTACCCACTGTGTTAGAGAACAGAGAGTGTCCAGCCAGATTGTTGGTTTTACTTGTGTTTACAAGTAATTTATTAGATGAGCGCAGGGTCTTCAGGTTAATGTAGGGGGATATTAGTTTAGTGAGTATTGGAGTATTTGTAGGATGATACAGTATCTTATGGGAAATAGTTAGTTGATTGAATAGAATAAGATTTGACAATTCTAACCATCCTAGTTGATTAAGATTATTGTAATGATGGGTTCTATAGGTAGAACCAGTTGCAAATGTAGCAATATTATTGTAGGAGCTAGCTAGCTTGTTCAGATTGCTTTTACATAGTTTTGTATAGATAGGGGAAGCATATAGTAGGGTTGAGATTAAGTGGGTATGGGCAATAGTGGTCCTGGCTAGTGGAGTCAGAAAGGGTTTGATCCTGTAGAGGGAACCTAGTTTCTTGTTTACTGTTTTATAGTGTTTTTAATATGGGGTTCAGAGGTGAGGTTGTTATTGATTAGTACTCCAAGTAGTTTTGTGGTAGAATCAGGAGAAATTATAGTACCATTGCTAGATGTAACAGTGAAATGCACTGGAGGGGCTCTGCGGGTGGGAATAAATAGTAGAATTTTTGTTTTGTTTGGGTTGAGGATGAGACAACAGTGAAGAAGCCAATTTTTCTACAATGCTAAGCACTTCTTGGGTTAGGGACTGAATTTGTGATAGCGAAGAGGCTGAGCATATGAGTGTGGAATCATCTGCATATTGGATACAGGTAGCTTGAGGTAATACAGAGTGTAGGTCATTAATAAAAATAGAAAAGAGGAGAGGACCCAATATGGAGCCTTGAGGGACACCAAGGGTAATTGGGAGATGGGAAGACAGGTTATTCTCCCATAATACAGCCTGTTCCCAGTTATTTAAATAGGATTGGAACCATTGTATAGCAAGTGGATCCAGTGAGAAGTTTCTAAGTGTTTATGAGTAGCTGGTGATTAACCATGTCGAAGGTTTTTGAAAGATCAATGAAGAGGGCTGAGGATAGAGTATTATTATTACAATAATTATTAATGCAGTCGGTTAAGGATAAGAGAGCAGAGGGGGTGCTATGAAATGGTCTGAAGCCATGTTGGCAGGTAGCTAGTAGGTTGTTTTCCAGTAGGTGACTTAATAGTTGTTTATGAATGCACTTCTCCATGATTTTTGCTAGTGGGGATAGTATGGCTATAGGCCTATAGTTAGAAAAATCTTTGGAATTCCCACCTTTGTGCAGGGGGGTGATATGTGTGATTTTCCAGATTGATGGAATAGTTCCTTCTGAAATAGTTCTGTTAATGAGGATGTATATGGTTGGCTATAGCTTTGGAGGTTTTTTTCAGGTATTCTGCAGGTAGTAGATCTGCAGAGAGGGTGTGGATTTAAGTTTCTGAATAAGGATGCAGACAAGGGATGTAGGAACTGGTTTGAATTTAAATAATGGGGGGCTGTTAGGGATAAAATTAGAAGCAGATGTAGTGTCAGGAGTTAACTGGCCAAAGATTGAATGGTGTCTGTGAAGAAAGTGTTAAAAGAATTGACAATGTGGATAGGGCTGTTGAGATTGGAGCCTGAAGGGGTCGGTGTAATAGAGCGACCAGGGTGCAACAGTTTATTGATATCAGACCAGAATTTTTGAGGTTTATTTTGGTGGGTTTGTTGGAGGTGACAGTAAACATTTCTTTTATCAGACAATATTGCTTTTTAGTTTCATTTCTTAATTGTCTAAACTTTATTTGATCTGCTGGGTTTTTGGTTGTACGCCAGTTAGCCCAGAGTTTGTTTCTCTGGAGGATTTTTTGTTTGGTAGTTTTGGAGAGCCAAGGGGCTGGTTTAGACCTACTTCTTATTATTCGTGTTGGGGCATGGCAATCCAGTGTGGTTAAAAATTTAGTATTAAAGTATTTAACAGCATCTTCTAATGGTAGGTGTTTCAAGGGTGACCAGTTGCAAGCTTTGAGTTCTTTTTGAAGGCTGTCGGGGTTAAACTTTTTGGTAGACCTTATTTTCTTATAAATGGTTGGGTTTTGGGATGTCAGTCTTATATCTGATTAAGAAGGTGAGAGAGTGATCACTTATATCTTCAGGGAGGGTCCTTACTTTGTAAGATTGGTTATTACTGTTTGTAAGAATCCAATCTAGGGTGCTGTCATTGTTATTATGTTTATTGGTTCTAGTGGGGGATGAAATGGTTTGTGTAAAACCATGTAGGTTGATATGGGTAGTAGGCTGTTCAGATATGCAACTCCTCCAGTTTATGTTAAAGTCTCCTAGAATTATGGTTTCTTGTGGGTAGGTAGCAGATAGCCAACTTAGGATAGCCTCTAAGGTGTTAATATTGTTGCCTGGGGGAAGGTAGATACAGATGATGTCAATGGATTTACATTTGTTGAGTTGAATTTTGGAGATAAGAATTTCTGCATTGCTAGTCAGAGGAGGTTTAGAGTCTATGGAAGTAACTTGTAATTCAGATTTATATAAAATAGCTACTCCTCCACCTTTCTTGTCATTACGGTCAAGTCTTAGGATACTGTAACCTGGGGGGATGACAGTGGTGTCTTGTACTGTTGGCTTAAGCCATGTTTCAAAGATAGAGGATGTCGAATGAATGTACATCCATGAGGGCATGTAGGTGGGCAACTTTATTATTTATGCTTTGAATATTGAGGTGAGCTATTAGGAGAGTGTTATGGGCTTTAGTGCTCAGATGTGCATTAGTAGTAGTTGGGGTGGTAGACTGTGTGGAAGTTGTAGAATTTGGGCCAGGGTTTGAGTGTATGTCACCATCAGTTAGGGAGTGGACTTGTATTGCTAGATTGAGAAGTAAACCTTTACATATAAGGTTCAGAGGTTTTCTAGCTTTAGGACTGCAGTATATGATATGAGTGAGTGTATGAAATTTGGCTGATAAATACTTTGGTGGATGGGATGTGTGATTATGACTATGAGGGATGATAAGTGTTGGTGTGGAGGTTTGTTTTGTGGGGTTAAGAAATTGAAGGTAGTTAAGGTGTTCATACAAAGTAAGTAGGTAGGGTATAGTTAAAATAGATAGGACTGATAGAAGTAAGAGCTTAAAGTGTGTGAGGGTACAGTTAGGTGGCATTGTAGAAGAAATGTATGTAGGTTAGTATACAGGTATAGGTGCAGATGGGTAATGACTAGTGGGAAGAGGGCTGTAGCACTTTAAGGGGTTGGTCGATGTAATTGCTTGTAAGGGGGTGTGGTTATCGTGTATAAATGTAGATGCACTGGGGTGAGTGTGAATTGGGGGCAGGGTAGGGGAGCGGAGTAAGCCCGCAGGGTGAACGGAGCAGGTAGAGCCACAGATGGAGTGAGCCCTAGGAGAACAATCAATGGAGAGCTGATAGTTAAGGTAAGTGAAGGTGGAGAAGGGTAGGAGGTGTTAGCCTTGATAGTACAGATAGGGGGAGGGTAGCTGAAATGATACAGAGTAAGACGATAGAGGGATGAAGTGGGACTATAAGTTTACAAGCAAGGAATGCTGTATTCGTGTGAGATGTGTATCAAGACAGAATGATAGATCTAGGATAGTTTGCCACTTAGTGGCCAAAGGCTGTATAGCTACAATAGTTTCCTTTAGGAGGTAGTTGGTCTTGGAATTTGAGGAGGACGTAAAGGATATTAGGTATTTACAGTGGTGTAGGAGGGAAGGTGGGCTAAGAAGAAGGAATAGGAAGGTTATGGCTGCTGGTCTCCCTAGCAGGGAAGTGTACTTTAAAACCTACAATAATTTATACAGTGTAGCATTTATTGACAGAAGTTATATAACACATAATTTCTTCTTTTTTATTGTCCTTGAGGGGCTGTTTCTCAGGGTGGGAGAAGATTCACTTCCTTAGTTTAGGGTGAAGACAGCAGTTATGAGATGTGTTAAGGTTGCTGGCCAACAGGACAGGCAGTTCCACAATGTTAGTGCCTTACAAGCAGGTAGGGTAATTTCTTCTTTTTTATTGTCCTTGAGGGGCTGTTTCTCAGGGTGGGAGAAGATTAATTTCCTTAGTTTAGGGTGAAGACAGCAGTTATGAGATGGGTTAAGGTTGCTGGCCAACAAGACAGGGCAGTTCCACAATGTTAGTGCCTTACAAGCAGGTAGGGCAATTTCTTCTTTTTTATTGTCCTTTAGGGGCTCTTTCTCAGGGTGGGAGAAGATTCACTTCCTTAGTTTAGGGTGAATACAAGCAGGTAGGGCAAACAAAGTGTGTACACCAGAGCTGGGAACGCACAGCAGCCAAGGGATAGACCGAGGTGTAAAGATAACTTTGTTGACAATTTCAGAACAATATGTGAGCCCAAAGCCATGTCAAACCCACTCTGAATATCTCATTGTAGCATACAATGATGATGTCATCCTGTATAACTTGCACTCTGACAGTATTCAAGACAAGCCTGTGGCATAGCAGTAACATTAACTACTGTGCTTGCAAGCTGCTTTACCTACACATATCGGGGTGCTAACCAGACAGTAGACAACTTGTGTGTCTATACATACACCTATCACTTTTGAGACAATTTTACAAAGGGTTGTGACTCCACATCCATATCCTACACTCCTCCCAACATGTTCTCCTCAGCATGCAATGATGCTATCATACTCCATAAAGTGCAACATGCCAGTGTTACAGACATATGTGTTGTTGCTACTGTGACATTACATACCATTCATCTTCTATACATACACATGCTTAACGTTCAAATCAGGACCAGTCTACTGGTGTGTGTGTGTGTGTGTGTGTGTGTGTGTGTGTGTGTGTGTGTGTGTGTGTGTGTGTGTGTGTGTGTGTGTGTGTGTGTGTGTGTGTGTGTGTGGTACTTTATGGTATCTGCATGATCTTTGGAATTGCTTTGCATTTCAATACCACTCTGGGAACCTTTCTCATAGCACCATGCATCCACCATCCTCATTTTTCCCCTGGCCACATGACATATTTCTGCAGAGGAGTGGAGGATGTCCACATGTCAAATACACATGCACACATCATGAAGCAGAGTACTTACATGAGCCTCTGAAAGCCATCTCCAGACCACTGCATGTGTGATTGCTAATTGTATCATGGTGTGGTGCACATGTCCCATATGAACAGTGGCAGGATGTAATGCAATCCAAAAATTATACACATAATTACAATAGTCCTACTAACTTCCATCATACAGATACAGGAAATTTTTTAATGGTATAATAATGGCTAGGATTTCATGTGATGTTGGCCATTAGCCTAATAATGTCCTATGACCTTATGAACAGTTGACAAGTCAGTGTTGCTGTCACGGACGTGTTATATTGAGGTGTGGGTGTACTGTATGGCTACAACAGGGTCTTACAATCTATAATGTGAGCTAACGCATTGATGGCCATTGCTGCTAGTGCAGTACAGGTTCCTTCTATAACAGCTGTAGCAATATGCCTCCTGAGAACTGTTGACATAGTATGGCACATTGTTATGTTTATTTTTGGTGTATTAAGATATGTATTATTGTAATGGTGCAGATTAACCTTCTACACAGTTCACATTCAGCTATCACAGTGACACTTGCAGTATGGCACAGGTGTGCATGTGTCTACATGCCATCATTAAATGTTCTGTGACAGACATCAATGTTAATTCATATTGATTACATGGTCACGTAAGTCTTGTCTCATGCATATGTTTGTTATGCTGCGATATACACAACCAATGTATCACCTGTTTTGATGTAATTGCAACCTTGTGGAATTCATTGTATGTGCACTTGTGTTGCTATACCCAAGGATTACTGAGGTGGTCAGCAGCACCATTTTCTAACTATTAGCATTTGTGGCAGGAAATGTTATGCATGAGCCATAAACTGATCTGTAATGTGTCCTGATATGATATCAGGCCACTCAAACACAGTTTGCCCATGAAACAAATATAAGCATATGTTGTGCAAGTGATGTAAGTACGTGACATTGGTACATTTGTATGGCTGTGTTCTTAGCAACAGTATGTGGAATGTGATGAATGACCAATGTTGTATTTAGAGGTCTTTTCACAAATCATTTATTCAAATACACATGAAATGTTAAGTGGAATACACAAGCAAGCACAGATCTGTGTGTGGATGCCAACAGACATACCCAACCAATGCTAGTAAACAGTATGCTACCTGACAGTTTGCCTCACATGTCACCCTCCTGTCATCACTGGCCATCAGCCAAATTATATGTACAAACATTACAGTTTTTATTCTCATGAAGGGTAGCTCATTTGTGCGGTCTCTACGGCTAATAACACAGACTCAATGGGCCCTAACAACATCACAGGTTGCCTATAGCATGACTTAAAACATGACCTACCAGACAGAGTTTGATCCATACTTCAACACAGCCTCCAGACAGCCTATGTTCCCACTGTAGGGTGTACAGTAACATGCATCCTTCTGACTGAGGGAGACTATCACCTGATGCATGGAGTTATAGACCTTTCCTGATTCTCCTCATCTGTGAAGTATGCCAAGGAATCATCATGGAACTTCTCTAAAAGGACGCAGTTAATCCCCTGACCGTGTACCAAACCCATGTTTGATTTGTTCAGGATACATGATGTCTTTTACATCTGTTCACTGACTTCAAGAAGTTACCGAGGGCATGCATGATGACAACACTATCATCCTGTGTAACTTCACCTTGGCAAGGTATTTGACACAAATCCACAGTCAGGTATTGCAGAGAAACTGTCTCAAGTAGACATAAACACTTATGTCACTAAGTGGGTAGACAACTGGATCACATACTTCACAGATAAATATGTTGCAGTGTGTGAAGTCACCTCTATCTAGAGTCCAGTGACTAGGTCTGTATCTCGGGGCTCTGTGATAGGCTATTTCCTGTCCATTATTTGAGTCTCAGACACCAAAAATGACTTACACATCCTATGTCCAAAAAGATTTGTGGAGGCCTGCACACTGGGGACAGTCATTGATTCCAAGTGCAGTATTGGTATAATGCATACAGTATCAATAAACAAAAAGGGCTGATGACACAGCCATGGAGTCACAGTAGATGAACAAAAATCATGAGGGGATTAGTTTTGTTATAAAAGCAAATACACAAGTTAATTATAATATAGACAGTACACTCCTATGAGCAGACCAAGTGGTATGTGACCTGTGTATTGAGGTAGATGGTATGCGGAATCTCCACCAGCATGTGTCAACAGTGATGACTACTCCCTTGTATGCCGCACAACTCCTGAGTATGTGCAGGACATCCATATCAAAGGGCATTATAGTTCCATAGGTCTCAGTTATAATCACACCAATAACTGAGTACAAAGCACCCTTTTTCATGTACCCCCAACACAGTTTCTAAGGATGAGTTACTCAAGTGTACCACATTTACCACAGTGAACTCCCACACATCCTACCAGCCATACCTACATATTCTTTTCATTGCATAACCATTAGTGGTTCATGGTGTGGAACCCCCTTCAAGTTGTTATACAAGATGCCTGTGTGAGACATGTTCCTGTCATTCACACAGTAAATGCACTGCTAATAGACAATATTGATGGCAGGGGTTACATTCGTGAAAGAGTGGATTGTGGCATATATATGGCATGCACACCTGCCAGCTCCCAAGGATTGTTTATAATTTCAAATGCAGGTGTAACAGTGTCCCACCTAACACTTCCAGCAGATGTTACATTTTGAGGAAGGTATGCTTTATTCCCCTCAGAGATTGCTGATAAATCATAATAGTTGTAGAAGTGTGTTCTTGAAGAACCATCTATGATCACTCATGATCACATATGTCATGTCACATTGGATTACTGGGGATATTATTCTGATGTTGTCCATGATTGTGCATGCTTCTGTCAGCTGTTGTCCATGAGCATATTACTATGTGTCCCATTTGGGTGAGACCTGTCCTGACATTACATTCATATTATGTCAACTCGTTTTGCACAGCTTTACAATATGCACCTAGCCCACAATATGCACCTAACCCCTATTGTATATACCATCCCTAATATATGTCCTCTCCATTGCTCATGTTAGGCTGTTTATATTGCAAAGAATCTTCTCCATTGATATGTCATCTTGTATGACAGTCACATAATACACAGTAACTGTGCAGTTCACGCTGTGTTATGCCGATATGTGATTAGCATTCATGCTGCAACTGTCTTCATTGACATGCCCTCGTGTACTGTACATTACCATTTTCACATTTCCTCTTCCCCTGTGCTCATTACTACAATTCATCTGTATGTCCCTTTTCAATACAGGCACTTCCTCTGACTATTTATTTATAATGTAGTCTATGTACCCTTACTGATCATTTACACAACTTTATTCATTATGCCTAAAAAAGGGTTCCACAATACTCTGTACTGTATATACTTACATATATAAATATATATATATTGTATAAACTAACTAGAAGATATGTATTCAACATCTTACTGTATGTATACTATTGTTCTAATTATTGTATATTGCTTATGCTTCTGTGGAGCTTTTCTCCCTGGGCCTCTGCCGAAAATGGGCTTCTGGCCCAGTCGGACTTTCCTGGTAAACAAATGTAAATAAATAAATAAATATAATGTGTTGTAACTATATATGTTGCATTATTAAAAACCCTAGTAATAACTGTGGCATTCCGCGCAATCCCGCACACTGAGTTTACCAGTAGGAAAACAGGTTTACATGTCTAGTGATATCTGTGTTGTTTTACATGGCTTCCTGGCCAGCAATAATGTACTGGCCATGAAACTGTGCTTGTTTATGTTTAAATGTGGTGCAAAGCATACATATGTAATTAGCACTGCTGCTCATCGCGCAGACACATAAAGTCCATGTAGGCTTCACGCTAAGCATACATGGAGTTTATTGAATTCACAGGAATGTCTTTACCATCAGCTACAGGTTGCTGAGGAAGGACCTTATTCTTATTCTGAAGTTTAAGAGTTTTAAAAGTGACCACTTAGATTCTGCAGTAGGAGTCACATTTACTTCCCATGAACAGTCCACAAAGAGCAATAATTCCTTGCCATTGATGTCATATGCTGAAGGTAAAATAATGTACAACAGTTTTTTGTATAGATTGTATAGACTGAGTCACCTGCGGAATAGCCTTCTGCTAAAAATAAGACCATCATTAATTAGAATGTTTAAAAGATTGTTAAATAAGAAGGTTGAGAACAGAGTTTATAATCCGGAGATTTGTAATACTAGACTCCTTGCTAGCCCCATGTAATGCTGTGGGCCTGTGTATTCTTCAATGCACTGAGCGTTGAACTGCTTCTTACTATATAAGAGAGTTGCTAAATATTGTATAGTGATGTGATTGTGTATAAGAGCATGTCAGTAATAATATGAGTGGTAGATATTCTTCCAAGTAACAAAGGGTACATATGCATAGTAGCATATAGGTGTGTACACTGTGTGTGTGTGTGTGTGTGTGTGTGTGTGTGAGTGTGGTGCATTATTATTATTTATGATGATACTGAAAAGCGGCCAGTGGCCTAATGGAACTTATACAGTCAACAAAATACATACAAAAATCACATATATATATATATATATATATATATATATATATATATATATATATATATATAGATAGATATAGATATAGATATAGATATAGCTATAGATAGATTTATTTTTATTTTATTTATTTATTTTACATTTGTTAACCGGGGGTGTCTGACTGAGCCGAAATGGCCCTTTTTCAGCAGAGGCCCAGGGAGAAAAGCTCCACAAAGAAAAATTACAGACACATTTAGTTATTTAGACATGATCAGTATACACACAAATTACAGGAGACATGTTTTTACAGTGGTATGTGGCACATAAACAGTTACAGTGGAGAGAACAAACAAAAATATTAATTTTAAAAATAAAGGTAATTAATAAATTTGTGGTGTACAGCTGAAATTTGGAACATAGGTAAAATACATACATAGTACACAGGTACAGTACATACATTGTAGATTAGCCAGTGGTGTCTTGTATTGTTGGCTTAAGCCATGTTTCAGAGATAGAGGATGTCAAATGAATGTACATCCATGAGGGCATATAGGTGAGCAACTTTATTATTTATGCTTTGAATATTGAGGTGAGCTATTAGGAGAGTGTTATGGGCTTTAGTGATCAGATGTGCATTAGTAGTAGTTGGGGTGGTAGACTGTGTCGAAGTTGTAGAATTTGGGCCAGGGTTTGAGTGTATGTCATCATCAGTTAGGGAGTGGACTTGTATTGCTAGATTGAGAAGTAAACCTTTACATATAAGGTTCAGAGGTTTTCTAGCTTTAGGGCTGTAGTATGTGATATGAGTGAGTGTATGAAATTTGGCTGATCAATACTTTGGTGGATGGAATGTGTGATTATGGCAATGAGGGATGATAAGTGTTGCTGTGGAGGTTTGTTTTGTGGGGTTAGGAAATTGAAGGTAGTTAAGGTGTTCATAGAAAGTAAGTAGGTAGGGTATAGTTAAAATAGGTAGGACTGATAGTAGAAGTAAGAGCTTAAAGTGTGTGAGGGTACCGTTAGGTGGCATTGTAGAAGAATTGTATGTAGGTTAGTATACAGGTATAAGTGCAGATGGGTAATGACTAGTGGGAAGACGACTGTAACACTTTAAGGGGTTTGTCGATGTAATTGCTTGTAAGGGGGTGTGGTTATCATGTATAAATGTAGATGCACTGGGGGCGGGTGACAATTGGGGGCAGGGTAGGGGAGCGGAGTAAGCCCGCAGGGTGAACGGAGCGGGTAGAGCCACAGAAGGAGTGAGCCCTAGGAGAACAATCAGTGGAGAGCTGATACTTAAGGTAAGTGAAGGTGGAGAAGGGTAGGAGGTGTTAGCCTTGATAGTACGGATAGGGGGAGGGTAGCTAAAATGATACAGAGTAAGACGATAGAGGGATGAAGTGGGACTATAAGTTTACAAGCAAGGAATGCTGTATTCATGTGAGATGTGTATCAAGACAGAATGATAGATCTAGGATAGGGTGCCACTTAGTGGCCAAAGGCTGTATAGCTACAATAGTTTCCTTTAGGAGGTAGCTGGTCTTGGAATTTGAGGAGGATGTAAAGGATATTAGGCATTTACAGTGGTGTAGGAGGGAAGGTGGGCTAAGGAGAAGGAATAGGAAGGTTATGGCTGCTGGTCTCCCTAGCAGGGAAGTGTACTTTAAAACCTACAATAATTTATACAGTGTAGCTTTTATTGACAGAAGTTATATAACACATAATTTCTTCTTTTTTATTGTCCTTGAGGGGCTGTTTCTCAGGGTGGGAGAAGAATCACTTCCTTAGTTTAGGGTGAAGACGGCAGTTATGAGATGGGTTAAGGTTGCTGGCCAACAGGACAGGCAGTTCCACAATGTTAGTGCCTTACAAGAAGGTAGGGCAATTTCTTCTTTTTATTGTCCTTGAGGGGCTGTTTCTCAGGGCGGGAGAAGATTCATTTCCTTAGTTTAGGGTGAAGACGGCAGTTATGAGATGGGTTAAGGTTGCTGGCCAGCAAGACAGGGCAGTTCCACAATGTTAGTGCCTTACAAGCAGGTAGAGCAATTTCTTTTTTTTTATTGTCCTTGAGGGGCTGTTTCTCAGGGCGGGAGAAGATTCACTTCCTTAGTTTAGGGTGAAGATGGCAGTTATGAGATGGGTTAAGGTTGCTGGCCAACAGGACAGGCAGTTCCACAATGTTAGTGCCTTACAAGCAGGTAGGGCAATTTCTTCTTTTTTATTGTCCTTGAGGGGCTGTTTCACAGGGCGGGAGAAGATTCACTTCCTTAGTTTAGCGTGAAGATGGCAGTTATGAGATGGGTTAAGGTTGCTGGCCAACAGGACAGGGCAGTTCCACAATGTTAGTGCCTTACAAGCAGGTAGGGCAATTTCTTCTTTTTTATTGTCCTTTAGGGGCTCTTTCTCAGGGTGGGAGAAGATTCACTTCCTTAGTTTAGGGTAAAGATGGCAGTTATGAGATGGGTTAAGGTTGCTGGCCAACAGGACAGGGCTGTTCCACAATGTTAGTGCCTTACAAGCAGGTAGGGCAAACAAAGTGTGTACACCAGAGCTAGGGGCGCACAGCAGCCAAGGGATAGACCGAGGTGTAAAGATCACTTTGTTGACAATTTCAGAACAATATGTCAGCCCACAGCCATGTCAAACCCTACTCTGAACATCTCATTGTAACATACAATGATGATGTCATCCTGTATAACTTGCACTCTGACAGTATTCAAGACAAGCCGGTGGCATAGCAGTAACATTAACTACTGTGCTTGCAAGCTGCTTTACCTACACATATAGGAGTGCTAACCAGACAGTAGACAACTTGTGTGTCTATACATACACCTGTCACTTTTGAGACAATTTTACAAAGGGTTGTGACTCCACATCCATGTCCTACACTCCTCCCAACATGTTCTCCTCAGCATGCAATGATGCTATCATACTCCATAAAGTGCAACATGCCAGTGTTACAGACATATGTGTTGTTGCTACTGTGACATTACATACCATTCATCTTCTATACATACACATGCTTAAGGTTGAAATCAGGACCAGTCTACTGGTGTGTGTGTGTGTGTGGTGTGTGTGTGTGTGTGTGTGTGTGTGTGTGTGTGTGTGTGTGTGTGTGTGTGTGTGTGTGTGTGTGTGTGTGTGTGGTACTTTATGGTATTTGCATGATCTTTGGAATTGCTTTACATTTCAATACCACTCAGGGAACCTTTCTCATAGCACCATGCATCCACCATCCTCATTTTTCCCCTGGCCACATGACATCTTCCTGCAGAGGAGTGGAGGATATCCACATGTCAAATACACGTGCACACATCATGAAGCAGAGTCCTTACATGAGCCTCAGAAAGCCATCTCCGGACCACTGCATGCGTGATTGCTAATTGTATCATGGTGTGGTGCACATGTCCCATATGAACAGTGGCAGGCTGTAATGCAATCCAAAAATTATACACATAATTACAATAGTCCTACTAACTTCCATCATACACATACAGGAAATTTTTTAATGGTATAATAATGGCTAGGATTTCATGTGATGTTGGCCATTAGCCTAATAATGTCCTATGACCTTATGAACAGTTGACAAGTCAATGTTGCTGTCACTGACGTGTTATATTGAGGTGTGGATGTACTGTATGGCTACAACAGGGTCTTACAATCTGTAATGTGAGCTAACGCATTGATGGCCATTGCTGCTAGTGCAGTACAGGTTCCTTCTATAACAGCTGTAGCAATATGCCTCCTAAGAACTGTTGACATAGTATGACACATTGTTATGTATATTTTTGGTGTATTAGGACATGTATTATTGTAATGGTGCAGATTAACCTTCTACACAGTTCACATTCAGCTATCGCAGTGACACTTGCAGTATGGCACAGGTGTGCAAGTGTCTACATGCCATCATTAAATGTTCTGTGACAAACATCAATGTTAATTCATATTGATTACATGGTCATGTAAGTCTTGTCTCATGCATATGTTTGTTATGCTGCGATATACACAACCAATCTATCACCTGTTTGATTGCAACCTTGTGGAATTCATTGTATGTGCACTTGTGTTGCTATACCCAAGGATTACTGAGGTGGTCAGCAGTACCATTTTCTAACTATTAGCATTTGTGGCAGGAAATGTTATGCATGAGCCATAAACTGATCTGTAATGTGTCCTGATATGATATCAGGCCACTCAAACACAGTTTGCCCATGAAACAAATATAAGCATATGTTGTGCAAGTGATGTAAGTATGTGACATTGGTACAGATGTATGGCTGTGTTCTTAGCAACAGTGTGTGGAATGTGATGAATTACCAATGTTGTATTTAGAGGTCTTTTCACAAATCATTTATTCAAATACACATGAAATGTTAAGTGGAATACACAAGCAAGCACAGATCTGTGTGTGGATGCCAACAGACATACCCAACCAATGCTAGTAAACAGTATGCTACCTGACAGTTTGCCTCACATGTCACCCTCCCGTCACCACTGGCCATCAGCCAGATTATACGTACAAACATTACAGTTTTTATTCTCATGAAGGGTAGCTCATTTGTGCGGTCTCTATGGCTAATAACACAGACTCAATGGGCCCTAACAACATCACAGGTTGCCTATAGCATGACTTAAAACATGACCTACCAGACAGAGTTTGATCCATACTTCAACACAGCCTCCAGACAGCCTATGTTCCCACTGTAGGGTGTACAGTAACATGCATCCTTCTGACTGAGGGAGACTATCACCTGATGCATGGAGTTATAGACCTTTCCTGATTCTCCTCATCTGTGAAGTATGCCAAGTAGTCATCATGGAACTTCTCTAAAAGGACGCAGTTAATCCCCTGACCGTGTACCAAACCCATGTTTGATTTGTTCAGGATACATGATGTCTTTTACATCTGTTCACTGTCTTCAAGAAGTTACCGAGGGCATGCATGATGACAACACTATCATCCTGTGTAACTTGACCTTGGCAAGGTATTTGACACAAATCCACAGTCAGGTATTGCAGAGAAACTGTCTCAAGTAGCCATAAACACTTATGTCACTAAGTGGGTAGACAACTGGATCACATACTTCACAGATAAATATGTTGCAGTGTGTGAAGTCACCTCTATCTAGTGTCCAGTGACTAGGTCTGTATCTCGGGGCTCTGTGATAGGCTATTTCCTGTCCATTATTTGAGTCTCAGACACCAAAAGTGACTTACACATCCTATGTCCAAAAAGATTTGTGGAGGCCTGGAGACTGGGGACAGTCATTGATTCCAAGTGCAGTATTGGTATAATGCATATAGTATCAATAAACAAAAAGGACTGATGACACAGCCATGGAGTCACAGTAGTTGAACAAAAATCACGAAGGGATTAGTTTTGTTATAAAAGCAAATACACAAGTTAATTATAATATAGACAGTACACTCCTATGAGCAGACTAAGTGGTATGTGACCTGTGTATTGAGGTAGATGGTATGCGGAATCTCCACCAGCATGTGTCAACAGTGATGACTACTCCCTTGTATGCCGCACAACTCCTGAGTATGTGCAGGACATCCATATCAAAGGGCATTATAGTTCCATAGGTCTCAGCCATAATCACACCAATAACTGAGTACAAAGCACCCTTTTTCATGTACCCCCCAACACAGTTTCTAAGGATGAGTTACTCAAGTGTACCACATTCACCACAGTGAACTCCCACACATCTTATCAGCCATACCTACATATTCTTTTCGTTGCATAACCATTAGTGGTTGATGGTGTGGAACCCCCTTCAAGTTGTTATACAAGATGCCTGTGTGAGACATGTTCCTGTCATTCACACAGTAAATACACTGCTAATAGACAATATTGATGGCAGGGACTACATTCGTGAAAGAGTGGATTGTGGCATATATATGCATGCACACCTGCCAGCTCCCAAGGATTGTTTATAATTTCAAATGCAGGTGTAACAGTGCCCCTCCTAACACTTCCAGCAGATGTTACATTTTGAGGAAGGTATGCTTTATTCCCCTCAGAGATTGCTGATAAATCATAATAGTTGTAGAAGTGTGTTCTTGAAGAACCATCTATGATCACTCATGATCACATATGTCATGTCACATTGGATTACTGATGGTATTATTCTGATGTTGTCCATGATTGTGCATGCTTCTGTCAGCTGTTGTCCATGAGCCTGTTACTATGTGTCCCATTTGGTTGAGACCTGTCCTGACATTACATTCATATTATGTCAACTCATTTTGCACAGCTTTATAATATGCACCTAGCCACAATATGCACCTAACCCCTATTGTATATACCATCCCTGATATATGTCCTCTCCATTGCTCATGTTAGGCTGTTTATATTGCAAAGAATCTTCTCCATTGATATGTCATCTTGTATGACAGTCACATAATACAAAGTAACTGTGCAGTTCATGCTGTGTTATGCCGATATGTGATTAGCATTCATGCTGCAACTGTCTTCATTGACATGCCCTCGTGTACTGTACATTACCATTTTCACATTTCCTCTTCCCCTGTGCTCATTACTACAATTCATCTGTATGTCCCTTTTCAATACAGGCACTTCCTCTGACTATTTATTTATAATGTAGTCTATGTACCCTTACTGATCATTTACACAACTTTATTCATTATACCTAAAAAAGGGTTCCACAATACTCTGTACTGTATATACTTACATATATAAATATATTTATATTGTATAAACTAACTAGAAGATATGTATTCTGCATCTTACTGTATGTATACTATTGTTCTAATTATTGTATATTGCTTATACTTCTGTGGAGCTTTTCTCCCTGGGCCTCTGCCGAAAATGGGCTTCTGGCCCAGTTGGACTTTCCTGGTAAACAAATGTAAATAAATAAATAAATATAATGTGTTGTAACTATATATGTTGCATTATTAAAAACCCTAGTAATAACTGTGGCATTCCGCGCAATCCCGCAGACTGAGTTTACCAGTAGGAAAACAGGTTTACATGTCTAGTGATATCTGTGTTGTTTTACATGGCTTCCTGGCCAGCAATACTGTACTGGCCATGAAACTGTGCTTGTTTATGTTTAAATGTGGTGCAAAGCATACATATGTAATTAGCACTGCTGCTCATCGCGCAGACACATAAAGTCCATGTAGGCTTCACGCTAAGCATACATGGAGTTTATTGAATTCACAGGAATGTCTTTACCATCAGCTACAGGTTGCTGAGGAAGGACCTTATTCTTATTCTGAAGTTTAAGAGTTTTAAAAGTGACCACTTAGATTCTGCAGTAGGAGTCACATTTACTTCCCATGAACAGTCCACAAAGAGCAATAATTCCTTGCCATTGATGTCATATGCTGAAGGTAAAATAATGTACAACAGTTTTTGTATAGATTGTATAGACTGAGTCACTCATGAATAGCCTTCTGCTAAAAATAAGACCATCATTAATTAGAATGTTTAAAAGATTGTTAAATAAGAAGGTTGAGAACAGAGTTTATAATCCGGAGATTTGTAATACTAGACTCCTTGCTAGCCCCATGTAATGCTGTGGGCCTGTGTATTCCTCAATGCACTGAGCGTTGAACTGCTTCTTACTATATAAGAGAGTTGCTAAATATTGTATAGTGATGTGATTGTGTATAAGAGCATGTCAGTAATTATATGAGTGGTAGATATTCTTCCAAGTAACAAAGGGTGCATATGCATAGTAGCATATAGGTGTGTACACTGTGCGTGTGTGTGTGTGTGTGTGTGTGTGTGTGTGTGTGTGTGTGTGAGTGTGGTCCATTATTATTATTTATGATGATACTGAAAAGAGGCCAGTGGCCTAATGGAACTTATACAGTCAAAAAATACATACAAAAATCACACACACACACACACACACACACACACACACACACATATATATATATATATATATATATATATATATATTTTTTTTTTTTTTATTTATTTATTTTACATTTGTTAACCGGGGGTGTCTGACTGAGCTGAAAAGGCCCTTTTTCAGCAGAGGCCCAGGGAGAAAAATTCCACAAAGAAAAATTACAGACACATTTAGTTATTTAGACATGATCAGTATACACACAAATTACAGGAGACATATTTTACAGTGGTATGCGGCACATAAACAGTTACAGTGGAGAGAACAAACAAAAAATATCAATTTTAAAAATAAAGGTAATTAATAAATTTGTGGTGTACAGCTGAAATTTGGAACATAGGTAGAATACATACATAGTACACAGGTACAGTACATACATTGTAGATTAGCCAGTGTTTGTGAGTAAGATTGAAAACTATTATCAAGTGCTCTAGATTTTGTAGGTATGTGTTATCCACTTTCACTAGCTTGGGGAGCAATCATGGCACTGCCAACTTTCCTTAAGATGTTGCCTGATGAGGTCTTTACAGGAGGCTTTGGATAATGTGTTTTAAATACTTGTAGGGACAGAGTTCCATTTTTTAGCCACTGAACTACTATATAGTGCATCTCCAAAGCTATTGTAGCTGTTGGTGACTTCTAGTAGTAGTTTGCTTGATGATCTAAGAGGCCTTTTGGCTGAGTGATGTTGTACTAGGTCTTTGAGGGCAGGACACTTATTGGGGAGGTAATAGATAGAATGACAGAGGCAGAGCTGATTGTAGGTTAGGAGGTTGGGCAGTTCAAGCCAGTGGAGCTGTCTCAGAGCAGTACAGTGATGAGTTCTATATGAGCAATTTGCAGCAAAGCGGGTGAATTCTGTTATGGCAGGCTTCCATTTTGCTTAGTTCAGTTTTGTTGAGATTAGTCAGAATGGGAGATGCATAGAGTAGGGTGGATAGAAGATGGGAGCGAGCAATGGCTGATCTTGTGTTGTTGGTAAGAAAAGGTTTGATACGGTAGAGCGACCCCAGTTTGGCATGTACTTTTTTTAATAGTTAAGTTGAGATGACTATCAAATTTTAGGTGGGAGTCTATGATTATTCCCAATAGCTTAGCCTATGCCACTGGAGCAATTGGAGTAGCATTAGTGGAGTAGATAGTGAAATGACTGTTAGTGTTTTTGTTAGAACTGGTTATAATCATAAGCTGAGTTTTCTTTGGATTGAGCATAAGTTGGGCTTTGGTAAGGTAGTTTTCAGCGTCAGAGAATGCTAGTTGAGTTGTTTGCAGGAGGGTGGGAATGTTTTGTGCAGCACAGATTAAGGTAGTGTCATCTGCATACTGAATTATAGATGCATGCTGTGTGGAGGTATGGAGGTCATTTGTGAAGACTGTGAATAGTAGTGGTCCTAAGATAGAACCCTGTGGGACTCCTATAGTTATGGGCAGCTGAGGAGAGAGAGAATTTTCCCATTTCACAGCTTGGTACCTGTCAGTTAAGTAGCTTTGGAACCAGGTAAGAGTGGAATTTGATAGATGATATTGGTTTAGTTTGTTTAGCAGGATTTGGTGTGAGACTGTGTCAAATGCTTTGGACATATCCAAAAAAAGAGTTGACAGCTGTAGGCCTTCATTTTTGAGACAGTTTACTGTGTCTGTGAATCCGAGGAGGGCTGTAGTGGTACTATGGGCAGGTCTGAAACCATGCTGAGTAGGTGACAGGATGTTGATGTCTAGGAGATAGTTTAGCATCTGGGTATGGATGCATTTTTCTAGGATTTTGGCCAGGGGGGAGAGTAAAGCAATGGGTCTGTAGTTATTAAGTTCAGTGGAGGTCCCGCCTTTATGTATGGGTGTAACATAGGATATTTTCCAGAGTTTGGGCACATAGTTTTCAACAATTGATCTGTTTATGAGAGTGGCGACTGGGATAGCAATAGCATCTGCTGTGAGTTTCAAGAAATGGCTGGGGAGTAGGTCGGCTGCTGTTGATGAGGTTTTTAGTTTGGAGAGCATGCTTTTGACTGAAGTGGTGGAAACTGTTTTGAGGGTAAAGCTTGTATTAGTGTTATTTTTGTTGGGGGGATAGTGAGGAAGGAACTGTCCTGTGATACTAAGGATAGAATTGAGTTCACAAAGTGGGAGTTGAATTGTGTTTCGATGGGAACTTTAGTGTCAGGGGTGGTTGGTTTGGGGGTAGCGTTTTGGGTGGATTTTAGTAGCTGGCTTACATTTTTCCAAACTTTTTGAGGGTTGTGTTGGTATTTAGTTTGTAATGTTGTGTAGTAGGATTTTTTTGTCCAGCCTAATACATTTTTTTGCACAGTTGCGTAGTTCTTGGTACTTAATTAGGCTTTGCGTTTCTTTGTTTTTTTGATAGTAAAGCCAGGCAGTGTCTCTGGACTTGAGGATTTGCTTGGTTTCTTTAATGAGCCAGGGGTTTGTAGAGGTTCTAACCTTGATTTTGCGCAATGAAGCGACAGTGTCTAGGTGTTGTAGAAATGTTTTGTTGAAATATGCTACAGCCTGGTCAAGTGGGAGGGTTTTTAGGGGGGTCCAGTCACAGTTACAGAGTAAAGTGTTGAGGACCTCAAGAGAGAATTTTTTTGTGTTTCTAGTGGATATGTAGTTAGTGGTTTTGCATATGCTTGTTCTACTACGTATAAAGTATATTATGTTGTGGTCACTTAAGGTGTCTGAGAGACTGCCTGTGTGAGGGTACAATGTGGGGTTGTTAGTTAGGACCCAGTCAAGGATGGATTCTCTTTTAGATTTTTTTATCACATCTAGTTGGAATTTGGACTAGCTGCTGGTAGCCATGGAGATTTATTAGATTACTTGGTGGTTCTGATATATAGGTGAACCAATCTAGGTTGAAGTCCCCCAGAATAAGGGTTTCTTGTGGGTATGTTGACGAACACCAGGATAAGAAGTCTTCAAGGCTAGCAGGTGTATTACCAGGTGGAATATAGATCACAATTGTGGTGATGACCTTTTTAGGGTGAAGTTGAAGTTGTGAGATAAGTATGTCCCAATTATTGGGGGAGGGGTAGGAGTTTGGTAATTGACGGACAGTTAAGTTTGACTTGTACAGTAAGGCAGTTCCACCCCCTTTACGAAGTGGTCTGTCTTGTCTAATGATATTGTAGCCGGTAAGGAGAACTTCTGAGTTAGCTATGTTTTTATTTAGCCAGGTTTCTGTTAAAGCAACTATGTCTGGGGAGTAGTGTGCTATTGTGGCCTGGAGTTCAGGTATTTTATTTTTGATACTTCTAATATTAATATTTAGCATTAAAAGATGGTTGGTTTTGCTGCTGTTGTTGATTTGCCCAGGGATGAAGAAAGTGGGGATGTTATGTTCTGACATTTGTGTTGGAGCAGTTTGAGTTGGACAAGATGGATTTGGGCCTGGGTTGGGGTGGATATCCCCACTTATGGTGAGCCTGGAGTTAAAATGGTTTTACAGATGTTGGAGTTTGGTAAGGAGTGTGAGACAGTATTGTGTTTTTTTGGAGTAGGAATGAGAGCATATGTGTTTAGTCCTGAATTGGTCCGTTATGTAGTTCTTGAATAACTGTGGGCAGATATTATTATGATGTGTGGTGTCTGTATACGAGAGTGCATAATGCAGTGTTGTGCTACTAAGTTTAGGGATATTGCTAGAGTGATAACATGTGGTGTTGTAAAGAATTATGAGAAGACAGACTAGACTTAGTTGTGTGATAATCATGGTTATAAAGTTTAAGTTGTTTCTAGGTAGGGGGTCTGAATAGGAATTATAGGGTTGCACTATATGTGGATGGGGAAGTAGTGTGGGTGATGTAAAAAACGCCTAGTGGGAATGAGAGTGATTGGGAGTATTTTGTGTGGAGCAAATTGGTGTAGTATAATGTGATATGACTTGAGGAGCTGTGACTGGTGGAGGTGATGTGAGGGTGACCTGTGGGTGTGACTGTGATTACTATAAATGTAGAGGTAGTGGGGGCGGGAGGTAATAGGGTGCAGGGAAGGGGAGCAGAGAGAGCCCGAGCATTAGCGAGGGTGAACAAACCAGGGCAGAGCCAACCAAGACAAAAGAAAAAGTAAGTATTACTTTACAAATCTGAACACTTTTAAAACAAATTCCTGAGGTCTAATGGCTTACCGGCAAGCAGAATATAATTGCTGAGGAGCACTTGTGTCCTGGTGGGAGACTAGAAATTTAAAGATGGCTCCATGCTCAGCAGGATTCTAATATAGACTTTGTATTGGGGGAGGGAGATAGCAAAAGGGGTGTAAACTATGTGGAATGCAAAGAAACCAGAGAGGCAATCAGTGGAAGTCAGTGAAGGCCTCAGACAGGGTAAGTAATAATTCAAACTACCTGTAAGGTGAAGGAGATAAGAGACAGCAAAGTTTATTAAGGTTGGGAGTGTGTCTTCACATTGACTTGCTGATTAGTAACCAGTTTGTGCACAGATTAGAGTAGGGAGATACATTAGCAATGAAGGGGAATGTATAGAGATGCAAAAAACAGGTGAGCCTCCAAGTGATACAAACTAAGGCAGAAAGCACTGAGAGGGCTGCTTGATGGTTAATTTAGTCACAGGAATGTGAATTAAATGTATACTGTCTATTGGACAGTTAGGATTACTGTACTAGCAGGGGGGGGGGGAGACACAAGGCTACAACAGTCAGTTTTATTAGCAAGCTGAGAACTACTAAGAAATACTGTTAATGTAATAGCTTCACTTTCATAAAACATACAAGTAGAATGCCTGGGTGGACTAACCCTGCTCTTGAGGCTCAAAATGTATATCCTTGTTTAGTTTGCAGTACTGATTCCTTCTTATACTGTATGGGTAGAGTGGTAGCCGCAGACTGCAGATTTGCTTGAGTGTGCTCCTGCTCTTGAGGCTCAAAATGTATATCTTTGTTTAGTTTGCAGTACTGATTCCTTCTTATACTGTATGGGTGGAGTGGTAGCCGCAGACTGCAGATTTGCTTGAGTGTGCTCGGCAAGCAGAATGTAATTGCTGAGGAGCACTTGTGTCCTGGTGGGAGACTAGAAATTTAAAGATGGCTCCATGCTCAGCAGGATTCTAATATGATATATACTGTATATATATATATATATATATATATATATATATATATATATATATATATATATATATACATATACATACATATACTGTACACACACACACACACACACACACACACATATATATATATATATATATATATATATATATTTATATATAAGCGCTACAGAATCCTGAGATCAAAATCTCGAAAGTTTAAAATACTGAAAACTCAAAATACTGAAACACACAGGATAACAACACTTACTATATTCCAGCACAAGTACATACAGAAACAAATAAAACACAAACCATATTAGTCTTCTCCAAGTATAAGCAGCGGGGCAAGCCACCCTGCACCCCCCATGTGGGGGGCTGCGCCCCCACACCCCCTGCTACTTAAATATATCAACTCCGAGATTACACTTAGTGTCGTGATATATATATATATATATATATATATATATATATATATATATATATATATATGTATATTGATATATATATATATATATATATATATACATATGCATACATAAAAAGTACAGGATAACCTCTATAGTGCATGTGTGAAGATATGCCTGAATGTTTCCATGTAATCAGATTACTGTAGTTAATCCTATTTTCAGAACACAATTTCAGTGGACAATCATAGGCAATGCAGTTAGTTTACAATTGCAGTTACAACTGCTTCAGGTTATAAAGCACACACATATCAGGTTACATCTCTGCATTTATAGTAGACTCCTGTTAATCTCAATGACATTTTTTCATGAGATTATAGCAGTTGTAATTGACATAATGTATTATTGTATTTATGTAGTACTGTATTCCATAGTGTGTTTGCATGTATCTCCCTCCCCTTGTAACTATCCTTTCTGTTAAATAAATGGTTGAGGTTGTTATATTATTTCTATCCATTTATTTTCCTTCTGTATACAGCAGCATCCACAGCAGTTCCAGAGTTATGTGACAGAATACTCCCTTCCACTGCCCAACACCACCAGGGGATTTCTTTAGCTTATCCTGCCATGGCCAGCTCCTCAGAACCAAAGCAGAGCTTGATAGGCCATCTTGCTCTGCCCCTAGTAGGGCATCAACAGTCAGGAGTACTGTTGTTCATGCTGGTGCCTCTACTAGGGGAGATGATCAATATGTGACATAGAGGCAACTGGAAGAGGTGGTGGGGGAGCTGGTGGATCAGTATCTTGAAGTCAGCATTTGCTGCCTAGAAAGATGACTCTTTGTGGCTTGCAGAGTCATGTCCCTACACATGACAAGTTGCGCCATCCGAGCCAGGATAAAGTGGTGAGGGTGTGCAAGATGTTGTCTAGACTCCCACTAAGACACACAAGGGCAGGGTTACATTGGAGGTTATGCCCACCCTTTTTCCCACTTCTGATGTCCCCTTCCCTTTTGTATCAATGCCCTCTGTTACTTAGTGTTCAGTCTTCCTCTTCACCAATGTCTTTCCTCTGTCTGTTGCCTCATTATCTCTGTTCTCTCCCTCCCTCAGTATGTTAGCACCTCCACTGTCAGTCTTATATGTCTTATATGTTTGAGCATGTTCCCCTACTACCTACCATAACCTGCCTACCATTCCTTCAGTTTTCCTTACTTCCTTCCCTACATTAACATTTTGATATATAAATAAAAAATACCCTACCTTTCCATCCCCTGTCCTATTCATTCCTTAGCAATTTCCCTTATGCACTTCCCTTTTCTTCTTCTCCTCTTTTGCCTACATTCCCATGTTCCTACTTCGACCCTTAAATCATGCCAAACAAAAATACATTTAAAAAGTGTTGTAAGCCCCTGAAGAATGATAGCAACATCTTTTCCTGTTTTGCTGCTTCTGTGTACACAAAAAGTGCACTAAGCTGAACTGATGCGAGCACACGAGCCATATTCCAGAGATTTTCTAATCACATGACTTAGCTGCCACTGGGGAATATGTGCTCTCACCGTAGATCCCGCTCTGGCTGGAAATTGGATTCTTAATTAGCTGCTGTTTTCTCACAGCCAGAAACTCCTTTCCTGTCTTGCTGCTTCTGTGGGCATGTAAATGCACTAAGCTGCATTGATGCAAGTGCATAAGCATGGTCCTGAGATTTGGCAGTAGCATTACTTAGCCACCACAGGGGAATATGTGCTCTCACCATAGGCCTGGCTCTATCTGGAAATGGGATTCTTAATTAACTGCTCTATTCTTGCAGCTTTTTCACTATGTTAACCATTAATAAGGTTCGGCCACTTAGCACTTGAAAGTTAAACATTGGCCGACTCAGCTCAGTCATGGCGACCATGTTTCTGAATCCTAGAGAATATTTCTTTAGTCCAGACTATAAATCAGCTGCATAAGGAAAGGTTTTTTTCTTTGCTTTGCTTGTTACCTTGTGGAAAACTGCAATAAATTGACTTAAAGAATAAAAAATAGTGTCCATGTAACTACTGGATCTAGTTTTTTTTTTTTTGTTTGTTTAATAAAAATACAGTCACAAAATATAAACTTGTTTTATTCTCTGTGACTAATTAATATATTGCAATGCACTATTATTATTCATAATGATCCTGAAATTATTTCACAACCATCCTGCAGCTAGATCAGTAAATATTTAAGAAAACATTTGATTATACATTATGTTTTTTACATCTGAAGCAAGTGACATTTCTGGCATCATGAATTTCTGAATCAGTAATGACCTAAGCTTTAGCAGTCTCCAAGTAAAACAGAAAACAGAGATATTAGAAGTCGCAGTGAACATGTTTCTGTATCAAGGTGTGAAGATAGTAATTTCTTTGGGGAAAAATAAACCCTTGTCAGTGTATAACAGTCATGCATGAATTTAATGCGCCAAGTCTATTCATCAGACAAGCATTTGACACTTGTA
This sequence comes from Protopterus annectens, assembly GCF_019279795.1. Taxonomy (NCBI): domain Eukaryota; kingdom Metazoa; phylum Chordata; order Ceratodontiformes; family Protopteridae; genus Protopterus; species Protopterus annectens. The sequence continues at coordinate 166,741,936 of NC_056736.1, forward strand.
CTCTTGAGACTATTCTACATGTTTTCACAGAGAAACTTAGACAATATGCAGGGAAAGAAAACAAATAAAGGTTTAGTTGATCAACTGTTGCTGCCAGATGAAAGAGGAAGTGAGCTCATTCTGACAGTTAGCTGAGCTGATCTACTTCAACCTGAAATACTTAAGAACACCTCTGCCGGTGTTTTAGCTACTATAGCAATATTACTCACATCTCCCAACTCATATAATCCAAAACTCCCAAGAGGCTATATATTGTAAGATCACATTAATCTTGTCTAAGTATCTGTAATCTGATGAAAACATGACCTCATTTTCTGCCATCTATTATGTCCTTGTTTACAGAAAAAATGTTATAATGAGCAATTCACAAATAAACCCGTGGCTGAATAGAAAGGGATACAGAAATTATGCTTTGTCATTTTTTTATTTGTAAAGAAAGCAGTGACTAAATCAACAGTACTATCACAATCTAAACAGCACATTATGCATGGTTTTGACAGGGGAAATAGGTGATACCCAAAGGTCTGCAGTAAACATCATTACAAAGTATCACTCACCATCTCAGTTTGATGAGACATACGGAGACAAAGTGTGATCTCTGGTTGTCTCTACTTGTACATAGGTACTGCAAGATGATTCCTTATGAATTTTTTTTTCTAGTGTTTCCTTTTGTAGCTGCCTTATCAGTGTTATTTTTCTAGTTTGTAAAGCACAATTTATACATAACTGAACAGAACTATAGCCAGAGCAAGGCTTTGCTGCACTTCAGTTTCAGACATTTTTTTTTTCCTTTGAGAGGGCACCAATGTAAGGAATTGCCCAGAACATGCACAAATTTCCCTAGCTAATTTTATTCAATAGGCCATCCTGACATTATCAAAACTGTTTGCAATTCAGTGTCTCTATATCTAGAAAACAGACCGGATATGTTTCATGTGTTCTGCAACGCTTGCATCCACAAGAACATGGAATGGAGTGATTTGATCTTCTTGCAGTCCATGGAATTCTCACAAGTTTTCTATAACACCATTGTTCAAAAGCATTGATTTTCCAGTGCACATACATAATTAAAGTCCAACTCCCTAAGCTATATGTTATTTCCTGGGAAAATAATAGCTTTGATTATATGGAACTCTACTGACAAACTGATATCTCTGCTGTTTAAAATCTTATCCAGATTTGCTATAGCTTTCCTTCTAAGATGGAAGCGTCTTTTAATTTCATAGCTGCAGTCACCATCTGCAGTGATCTTTGAGCCCATGAAAATAAAAACTTGTTACTGCCACCACTTCTTCTCCATCTGTTTTCAAAGACCTAATAGGACCACATGATATAAGTATAGTTTTTTTCAGTGATGATCAGCACACCAGCTTTTGTCATTCTACTTTTACCTTTATCAGTAGGCTTTTTAATTCCTCCTCACTTTCGCACACTTGATGTGTATATAAGAACTAGTAGAGTTCAATGATGGAGACTAGGGAAACCATCCTCCATGGAAGTCAGGGTCCACTCAGGGTAGACAACACCTTGCAAATCTCATCTTCCTTGGTTTAGCTGAGTGTGCAATGAGAGGTAAGGCTAACAAAGAAAAAAAAAAACACAAGCTACCCCTAATGTCTACCTTAATCATGACTCTTCCCACTTGACCCTCACCCTGTTGACAGGGATTGAATGTGCCAATTAGCCAGAAGGCAGCTGATGACTGACAAGCAGTAAGGACAAGGTTTGGAAAATTAGATCATGCAGGAAATACGTACTAATGCCAGAGGCTTCACACTGAACAACCACTAGTCAGGGGCATTGAGCCAAGCAGCCCAGACACTTTTTCTATCTCTCTTTGGATTCAGTGAGCCTTAGTGCTCCCTTCTGCATGCTAACTGTAGTTTGAATAAACTATTAAATTCACACCACACACACACACGCACACACACACACACACACACACACACACACACACACACACACACACACACACACACACACACACACACACACACACACACACACACACACACACACACACACACACACACAGTACTTTCCAGGGAAGGTTACTAACATTTCCACAAAACTACAACATTTTGTCCTGACCCCAGAGAGATCACTGCCACCACTCCAGATTACCTCCAATTACTGTTCCACTGTTTAGAAATACGCAAAGTAATTATAAATACAAATGTCAATACATAATGTACAGCAGCGCAGTCTGGCCAATCAAAAGCAGATACCCTGTGCTGGTCACTAGTCTCTCTAAGTACTCTCTCATCAATAATATTAATTTGCCACAAGTATTAATTGTGATTACATGAATGAATTTTCTTAAAAATGAAAAACAAATGGATAGTACAGTTAAAAGTTAAATATGCAGTAAAATATAAAACTGCACAGGGAAAACTGAAAAAATAACCAGACTGAGCAGATAAGATACTTACAAGAAATTCTGTCTAACCAGCTAAATCTTTCCTAGCTATATCTAACTGGAAGAGTTACTTGGCTCTGTCTTCACTGTCTGTATTTTCATAACAGAGAGACTAATGGAGAAATAAATTCATTGGGTTCAGAGTAGTAACTCAATACACACTCAGCAAAGTCCAGGGCAACACTCTCTGCAAAAAGTGAAATAATGGCTTAGTTCAACAGTGTATGGAGAGTTGGTCATTGTACCTGACCCTAACAGGAATGTGCTATAACTGGTCCAAAGTGGGAAGTATGCCATTAATACCAGTCCTTCAAACCCTTGCCACTTTCTGTAAACTCCCATGTTCGAAAATGACTGTTGTGTTTATTTTACTAGACTGCAATGTTTCACATCCATTGATTTTGTTTTCATTTCATAGAGGGTGTGTGCTTGCTGATGATATTTACAAGAAAAATCTAGGCCAGAATTCATGAACGCCTACATGTCATGCTGAGCTTGTTTGCATGACATGCAGTGATGAGCGAGCTGTTTTCAATTTAGCAAACAACTATACACATAGCAGATAGTTGCAAAATAAGGGTAGTAGGGTAATATGCTAATGAGCATATACATAGCTGAAATGCAAGCTAATGAAGCAAAAAAAAAAAAAAAACTGATGGAGTCATTCAGAAACCTATAAAATGAGTGCAAACAAGTCACACTCACTTTAGCTATGAATTCCAAGACATGATGGAATACATCAACAGGGGAACTTTCAAAAATGTTAAGGGTTGCCACAGGCATTATACATCTGTATGAGCAACAGGCTCATATACAAAGTGCTGTTGCTGCTGCTTCTGCTACCAGACCTCAGCCTAGAAGACATAGGGTGTTCCGACATACCGTGTTCTACATGAAATAGATATAATAAGTCACTAGAGAGTAGATAGGGATACTGTAGAACAAATGGTGGACATCTGCCATCCTCACCTATGGCCCCATGGGAATCATAAAGAACCTATCCGAATGCAAACTAAGGTACATGTAGCATTACATATACTAGATACAGGGACTTTTCAGTGACCCACAGGGATCACAGTGGTTGTTTCACAGGCTTCTGTCTCAAAAATACTTCACCAGTTCCTCAATGCAATTATACCAGATGTGAGGATGCATATCTGGTTTCCATGTACCAGAGAGGAGAGAGCTATCACCATGCAAAATTTCTGCTATAGCACATTTTCCTGAGGTACAGGGTGCCATAGACTGCACCCATATTGAAATAAAAGCTCCACATTATGAACTGGAAAACAGGTACATAAACAGAAAAGGCAAACAGTACATCTGTCAGGTGGTCTGTAATTCACAAAGAATCATCTACAATGCGTGAGCAGGTCACCCCTGCAGTTTTCACAATTCCCACATATGACACACCACTGACCTGTACTCAAGGTTTTCAAGGGACTACTTTCCACAAGGACATCTAATGGGGGATGCAGGATCTACACTAGAACCTTGGCTCATGATTGCATTAAAAACCCACATGACCCCACTAAGCAAGGTTGCAACACTGCACATGCACACTATAGCTATCATGGAGCAAATATCTGAACTGCTCAAATCACGGTTCAACTGTTTAGCTACATCTGGGGGTATCCTGCAATACAATCCCTCCACCTCTGCCAAAATATTAACTGGCTATCTGTGTCATCATACTCAGAAAACATCTGCAGCATGGTGTCTCAGGACAGGAGACAGAGTTCCAAGGACTAAAGGCAGAACCATCACACATACCTGAGGGGGTCATATGAGAAACCTGCAGCTATGGATGCTCATGTTAGACAAAGGCATGTACAATATGTAATGGTAGTAGCTAATAGGCAGCAAATAGCACAAACACTCACTACTCAAAAATAAATGGAGTTTATCACATATAAACAGTAACACTGATGCATGCAAACTTCCAGCCTTTACTTACACATGTAATGGCTGACTACTGTAAGCATTACAATAGGCAACCTCAGCCTAAAATGTCAGCAGCAGTAACAAAGGTGAGTGCTGAGCCTGTAATGACAGATAATGTCTACCTATGTTTATGTACTGTACATTAGTGAAATCAAACTATGATCAACTATATAGAAATGTCATGAGTAATATATTTTACTGATAGAGGCAACCAATACAGATCAAAACAACTATGAAGCTTTTAAATGGGCTAAAATATTTTTCCTGTATATGTATCATGTTACCAGCCTATACGTAAAGCCTAAGTAGCCCCATATCATAGAAACCCACACGGTGTAGTGCAATGTCACAGTCATCTGCGCAGGTCAACACAGTCAAGCTCTAGAGCAGGACGAAAGCGAAAGCGCTTGACTGTGTTGGATACACTACAGTTGTGCTCTATTTATTCTGTATGGTTTTTAAGCAATTTTACTGCTTTGACTGGCTGGAGTAATAAACCTGTGTTTTTACCAATATTTTGGATCATTTCATGCCTGTGGATTTTTTTTGAGGCAACAGCACAGAGTGGGTTGTTTGTTCCTTGTGGTGTTTTCTCCACTCTGGTCACTGGTGGTTTGGTTGCTGCTACTACTCCTCCTACTACTACTACTACTAATAATAATAATAATAATGCAATTATGACAGCTCCAACTAATAATACTATTTAAGTTAAGCATGTAAAACAAAATTATTATATATCATGTACTACTACTACTGCTACTACTAATAATAATAATAATAATAATACAACTATGACAACTACAATTCATAGCACTATAAGTTAAGCAAAGTAGAACAAACTTAAAATTATTAAATATCATGATGAAAACAAGTAATTGACTAAACAGTCATTAACTGGCCAGTCTATGCATCAGACACAGATAACCCTAAGTCAAGGAATAGTGCAAAGGGCAGATCACAGTCATCGTCATTTGCACAGAGTGTGTGTGTGTGTGTGGTGGGGGGGGGGGGTACAGGAAAGCAAACCTGACACAAAAGTAGTATATCTGCATGTGAGATATGAGGTCAGAGCAAGTGTGTACTGTCAAAACCAATATCTCCAGATGTGAAGAAGTCAGTTTTCAATAATATTAAAATTGTGTGTGAGGTGTCATAGTCAACATGAGGTGTGTGGGTCTGCAGGAACACAGGCAAAGCATTTATACTAGCACTACACCCTAGCAAGCTGGACAGGTGTGAGCCAGCACGGAAGAGGATCATGTCCATCACTGACACCCCCGCCCATGTGAACTACCTCCATTACAAGTTGCACTGCTGGTTCCATGTCCCTGACTAGAAGACAGGGTGTTACCTGAATGTGAAAGAAGTCCACTGGATGAGATGTCATCATGACTACATGCACAACCACATGGCCAACCACATCTGGGTGTGGACACCTCCACTACTGATGGAGTATTGAAAATAGTACAACTGCAGTTGCAGGATCTGGCACAAATGTTGGATGACATCTGACAACGTACTTGCTGTTCAGCCTCATGGATGCTGCCCCCTCCTCAGGTAAACCATAACAAGCATTGCATGGTTTACTCTGTCATTCATCTAATCCAAAGAGTCACACATATGGTTCATGTAGTCTCATATCTCAGAATGCAGAACATGCAGTACGCTGACTACCTCTTCCAATACCCTGGTGGAGTTCATCCCACCTGTGCTTTCATAATGGCCCTGCATATACATTGAGTGGCACCTGTTGACACACCAACTTCAAGCAGAGAGTGGTAAGCATGCTCTGTCTTAGCACATATACCGATACCCCTATGTGGTACTTCATCCTCATGAAGGCTAAAGTGGAGAATACCCTTGCACTGCAACTGGGGTAACAATACTACCCTGATCAGTCATGTTCCCATTAAACTATCCTCTTTCAGATGGTTCTATATCATGGGTCTAGTAGACACAATGAATGTACACAGATTGTAAGGAGAGGATGTGGGAGTCACACCCTCCATGTTAGATATGCCCTCTCCAACCTTAGACTGTGCCTGTTCAGCACCATCATCCTTGTTAGAGGCTACCAATCCTCCAACATCAAATGGTTGGAACCCTGCAATGCTGTTGGTAGTCTCACCAGAGAATACACCAAGAAAACAGAAAAACAGAAGAAATACAAATAAATGAATACAGTATAATACCTACACTATAAGCAATGGTACATGCAAATGTAAATAACCTTTACAGTAATTTCTCTCTCTCTTTCCCTCTCTCTATACATATATATATATATATATATATATATATATATATATATATATATATATATATATATATATATATATATATATATATATATATGTGTGTGTGTGTGTGTGTGTGTGAGTGTGTCTGTGTGTGTATGTGTGTCATAAAAGGAGATACTGCCAGTCCAGCTATCTAGAATTTTGTAAATAGTTATATGTCATTTGTGAATATCAACATGATTTATATAGAAGTGTAACAAAGAGAGATAGTACCAGCACAGCTGTCTGGAATTTTGTAAATGGTTATGTGTCATTTGTGAATGTCAACATGCTTCATGTAGGTTGCTTGTGTTACAACTGTATTAGAACTGTATACTATGTGTATAACAAACTGCTGGTACAGAAGTGTGTGTTGAAAAGGTATTTTCTAAATCACTGAGCTTAAAGATATAACCACAGTGTACCCTACTGAATTAGAACAGAAATGTACCTGCACTATTGTAACTGTTTATATGTATATATTTTAACAATGGAAACTGAAACACCAGAGGTTAACTAAAGAAAAATCACTGAAATTAAATTACTTTATAGCCACATAATAAAAGGATGTTATCTTTCAGTTTCAGTGCAGTAACAGACACAATCTCTAGAACTAGAGGTTCACTGCATTGTATTGGAAGTGTTTTTATTGTTTTATGACTTCCAGGATCTGCCTTAGATCTAAGAAAAGCCTTGCCTATGTATTTTTCAGGTAGATGCTAAATGCTACCCGCTGAATCAATGGGGGGGGGGGGTTTACCTGGGATAGAGTCAGATGTCAAAAAGTGATGTCATTCTTCAAGCTATCCCAGCAGCAATATTTGAGATATTAATTTAAGAACTCTGTCAGAGAGAGATAGCATTCTGTATTTTGTCTTTGACCCAACAAGATCCATTCCCACACATTTGCCTTGCTATGAGGACGTAGGTCTAGGAAACAGTATAATTCTCTTAAGCTGAATCAGGAATATAGTGAAGCATAGTTTAGATGTTTTTCTTTATTAGTTGAGACTGTCCTGCAATGTTGTTTTAAATATTTCCTGTGATTTTGAACTCTGATGTAAATATAAATATATGCCCAGTATTTTCTTGTTCTTTTATTATTTATTGTTAAATATATTTCAACCTTTCTTTGTGGCTGATCTGTATAGAGACATATTTATGTTCTGACAGTGCTTGAATATTTATTTGGTGACACTATGGGCCACTTCTAATAGCTTTGCTCTTGTTCAAACTACCATTTGTATTAATCATAACATTATACAGTAAGATTGGACACCCTTTGTTAAGGGCCTTAAAGTAGCTGATAAGGAGCTTACTGGTGGCAGTGATAACTACCTTATAGTCTGGGCAAAAAGGGGCATAGCTAGTAAACCTGTGCCAGCCTTTCCCAGGTGTGTGTATGTGCGTGTGTGTGTGTGTGTGTGTGTGTGTGTGTGTGTGTGTGTGTGTGTGTGTGTGTGTGTGTGTGTGTGTGTGTGTGTGTGTGTGTGGTGTGTGTGTGCATAAATCCAACCTCAAAGGGTATGTGTGTCAGCTACTTGGGCAGGGACACCAAGCACTGGTTGGGCAGACAGGGTGCTGGTGCTCTTGGCTCGGCCATTCAGCTGAGATCAAAACCCTATAGCTGTGCCAGTGGGGAGTCTTACTGGGGATCTGGAAAAAGAGGGAGAAACTAGCCTTGGATTGACTGTGGTCTCTGTGCGCTCTTAAGGGAAACTGCACTTGATGCAGTGAGCTGCATCTGGAAATACTTTGTGTGTACCTGTCATCCTTCTAGTGTATGTCACCCACTGGTGGTAGTGGTCAAGATTGAGACTCCTTGCTTACTGGGCCAGTGGTGGGGCATCACAAGACATATATATATATATATATATATATATATATATATATATATATATATATATATATCATCATCTTCTTCTTTCGGCTGTTCCTGTTAGGGGTCGCCACAGCAGATCACCTGTTTCCATTTCTTCCTGTCCTCTGTATCTTGCTCTGTCACACCAACCACCTGCATGTCCTCTCTCACCACATCCATAAACCTTATCTTAGGCCTTCCTCTTTTCCTGTTACCTGGTAGCTTCATCCTTAGCATCTTTTTTCCCAATATACTCTGCATCCCTTCTCAGCACATATCCAAACCAACGTAATCTTGCCTCTCTGGCTTTGTCTTCAAACCTTCCAGCCTGGGCTGACCCTCTAATATACTTATTCCTAATCCTGTCCACCCTCATCACACCCAGTGCAAATCTTAACATCTTTACCTCTGTCACATCCAGCTCAAACACCTGCCTCTTTGTCAGTGCCACTGTCTCCAACCCATATAACATAGCTGATCTCACTACCCTCTTGTAGACCTTCCCTTTTGCTCTTACAAGTACTCTTCTGTCACAAATCACTCCTGACACTCTTCTCCACCCACTCCATCCTGCCTGTACTCTCTTCTTCACCTCTCTTCCACACTCACCGTTACTCTGAACTATTGACCTCAAGTATTTAAACTCATCCACCTTCGCCACCTCTACTCCTTACATCCTCACCATTCCTCTATCCTCCCTCTCATTCACACACATATATTCTGTCTTAATCCTGATGACCTTCATTCCTCTTCTCTCTAGAGCATATCTCCATCTCTCCAGGGTCTCCTCCACCTGTTCCCTACTCTCACTACAGATCACAATGTCACCTGCAAACATCATAGTCCATGGGGACTCCTGTCTGATCTCGTCTGTCAACCTGTCCATCACCATTGCAAATAAGAAAGGGCTCAAAGCTGATCCTTGATGTAACCCCACCTCCACCTTAAACGCATCCATCACTCCCACCGCAGACCTCACCGCTGTCACACTACCCTCATACATATCCTGTACCACTCTTACATACTTTTCTTACACTCCTGACTTCCTCATACAATACCACAACTTCTCTCTAGGCACCCTGTCATATGCTTTCTCCAAGTCTACAAAAACAGAATGCAACTCCTTCAGACATTCTCTGTACTTCTCCATCAACACTCTCAGAGCAAACATCGCATCTGTAGTGCTCTTTCCCGGCACAAAACCATACTGCTGTTCACTAATCATCACATCCCTTCTTAACCTAGCTTCCACTACTCTTTCCCATAACTTCATGCTGTGACTGATCAATTTAATCCCTCTGTAGTTACTACAGCTCTGCACATCACCCTTATTTTTAAAAATCGGTACCAAAACACTTTTTCTCCATTCCTCAGGCATCCTCTCACTTTTCAAGATTTCATTAAACAATCTGGTTAAAAACTCCACTGCCATTTCACCTAAACACCTCCATGCTTCCACAGGTATGTCATCTGGGCCAACAGCCTTTCCATTCTTCATTCTCTTCATAGCTATCCGTACTTCCTCCTTGCTAATCCATTGTACTTCATGATTTACTATCCCTACATCATCCAACCTTCTCTCCCTCTCATTGTCTTCATTCATCAACCCCTCAAAGTACTCTTTCCATCTCCTCAACACACTCTCCTCGCTTGTGAGCATGTTTCCCTCATTATCCTTTATTACCTTTACCTGCTGCACATCTTTCCTAGCTCAGTCTCTCTGTCTAGCCAATCGGTACAGGTCCTTTTCTCCCTCCTTAGTGTCCAGCCTTTCATACAGCTCTTCATATGCCTTATCCTTAGCCTTTGCCACCTCTCTCTTTGCCATGCACCTCGTCTCCTTATATCCCTGTCTACTTTCTTCATCTCTCTGACAATCCCACTTCTTCTTTGCCAACCTCTTTGCCTGTATACTCTTCTGTACTTCCTCATTCCACCACCATGTCTCCTTGTCGTCCTTCCTCTGTCCCAATGTGATACCAAGCACCTTTCTAGCCGTCTCCCTTACTAGCTCTGCTGTAGTTACCCAGCTATTTGGTAACTCTTCACTGCCACCCAGTTCCTGTCTTAACTCATCCCTGAACTCCACCTCACAATTACCCTTTTTCAATTTCCACCATTTGATCCTTGGTGCTGCCCTCACACTCCTCCTCCTCTTCTTGATCACCAATGTCATCCTACAAACCACCATCCTATGCTGCCTAACTACACTTTCTCCAACCACCACTTTACAGTCTCCAATCTCCTTCAAACTGGCCCTCCTACACCTGTGTGCATCTTCCTCTACTCTTGTATGTCACCCTATGCTCCTCCCTCTTGTTAAAATACGTATTCACCACAGCCATATCCATCCTTTTCGCAAAATCCACTACCATCTGACCTTCTGCATTCCTTTGTTTAACACCATAGCTACCCATCACTTCCTCATCCCCACTGTTCCCTTCACCAACATGCTCATTTAAATCTGCTCCAGTCAACACTCTCTCACCCTTGGGTACAATCATCACCACTTCATCCAATTCACTCCAAAATTTTTCTTTCTCATCCATTGCACACCCAACTTGCGGAGCATATGAACTAACAACATTAATCATTACACCATCAATTTCCAGCTTAATAAACATCACTCTATCCGACACCCTTTTCACCTCCAAAACACTCTTCGCATACTGTTCCTTCAGAATAACTCCTATGCCATTTCTCCTCCCATCCACACCATGATAAAACAATTTGAACCCACCTCTGATACACCTAGCCTTACTCCCCTTCCATCTGGTCTCTTGCACACACAATATACCAACCTTCCTTCTGTCCATCATATCAGCTAGCTCTCTCCCTATACCAGTCATACTGCCAACATTCAAAGTTCCGACCCTCACTACCACAGTCCTAGCCTTTCTCCTCTCTTCCTGCCTTCGGCCATGCCTTCCGCCTCTTCTCCTCCTTCGGCCAACAGTAGCCCAATTTCCACCAGCACCCTGCTGGATAACAGTACTGGTGGCGGTTGTTGATAACCCGGGCATCGACCGATCCAGTATGGAAATATTAATTGGTGACTGCATGAAAAGATTTGGGGAAGTTTTACGCCGGATGCCCTTCCTGACGCAACCCTCCCCATTTATCCGGGCTTGGGACTGGCACAAACAAATGCACTGGCTTGTGCATCCCCAATGGCTGGGTGTTATTTATATATATATATATATATATATATATATATATATATATATATATATATACACACACACACACACACACACATATATATATATATATATATATATATATATATATATATATATATATATATATATACACACACACATACACACACACAAACATATATATATACATATAGGAAGAGAGACAGGTAGATAGATAAATATATAGATATAGATGCAGAGACAAAAACATATGACCATACCATGAGCAGGTGCCCATTGTATCTCAATGACAAATGTCCCTAGATGCATAAACTGCAGTTGATAAAGGTATTATAAGCATAAAATGTAAGACAACTAAAAAAAACTTAAATTTATAATATGTTATATAGATTTGAATGATGTATGTGGAGCCACACTAGTTGGTAATTTGTGATCATTTTCCTAAGTGGAGCCACACTATTCCACTTCTACCCTCAAATCCATTACAGCACCATGGAACTATCTGAGCTTCCTGGATCCCTTACAGTTGACAGGAACTCATCCATCTCAGTGAGTTGTGATCTTGTAGGAGGCCCAGTCCTAGTAGAGCTTTGTTTCCATGCCACAGCCTTGGCACTATCATTAGCCTTCTTAACCATATCACTGGTATTGTGCCTGACACACTTGAAGTCACGACCCTGGCCAAACACAGCATTCACATCATTGACCCCTTGCTGCCAAACATGGTCACAGAAGGGCTTGTCAGCTAAATGAGTATGAGGAGTTGTACCCCATGGAAACAGAGGGCCTGGACTTTTACATTAATTAGCAAAAGTTCAATTGGTAAAAACTGTTAATAATGTCAATGCTTCATGGTAATGCCATTGGTGCAAGGTTTATATCTAGTAAAAGTTACAGCCTTATTAATGTAGGGATCCTAGCTGTCAATATTTTACTTATATACGGCCACAAGTTTCAAATATTATCACACAGATTTATGATTAAAGTTTTTTTGGCTTCATTCTTTTGCAACATTTGGTATTACACATTGGGGCCCATCAGCAATGGCCTTCACTAAAGGCAGTTCACTTCCCAAGGTAAAAGCTCAAGATTTAATTTCACACGTGGAAATGAAACTGGTGAAGGTGCACCTTAATCATCAGTTTGGACAGCACTGAATATAGGAAATACAACTGCTGTGTAACTTTAGCAATAGTTCAACGTGTTAATAAAGTACATTCTGAATAACAGCAAAAGCAGTGCAGGCCTTGAATCCACATTATGGATAATTTAACTTTAGGGATCGTAATACATGTTTTTATTTTCTGTAACTGAATCTGAACCACACTTGTAATTTAAAATGTTAATGCTGCAAAACAAGTATGTGTAATGGATACTGAATAAGATCAATGTGATCTTTATCACCTGCAGTACTCATACAGCACTGATTATAATAATAGAACCACACTCGTATGTGCATGATGTTACAACTAGTACTTGTGCAAAAGTACAAGGCAGTACAATTTGTATCACAATGGTTTAGGAAAGTATGAAGAGCACATCAACACAGCTTGCAAAACATGTATGACCATGGCTTCAATGGAAAATTGTTTTCATTAACCCATGTATACATTTTATGATACATGCTACATAGAACATCATCTGTAAACTTTGCTTGACCCCTTCCATAATATGTCTTGGAACATTAATGCATCATGATGTCAATGAAAAAAGATGTTATCACACAAAGTCAGCAATTATAAAAGTGTCTCCTTTTTTCTTTGCATGACATTTGGCATGTAGCATTGTTATACATATGAAAAACTGTGAAGAACTGGCACTTCACATCTTATGGCTAAAACTCAAAAAAACAATTGTGCATGTGCTAAGACTTTGCGGTTGGCCATGCAAATATACTTTGTCTTAGCTTGCATCAGTTAGCATTGACAATATTAGAAAAAAATCAATGCAATACAACCTTTTCCATAAATATATGTATTAGCATCAAACCCCACCCCCATAAATTATATCTCAAAGTGGAGCAGTTACAGAGTTGTCAGACCTAGCTCTATATCCACTCCTTATCTAAACTGTATACCTCAACTTGCACCATTGAAATTAATTAATTAATTTGCTTTTGTTTACTGGGAAAGTCTGTCTGGGAAATGAAATGCCCATTTTCAGTGGTGACTTTGGGCAAAAATGTCCAAAACAAGGATATAAATACATTTTTGACAATTCAAAATGAAAACAGCCAACAAACATTATTTACAAAGTATTTCAAAGCAAATGGACTACAATTTATGTATTTATTATTTATTTATTTATTTACATTTGTTGACCGGGAGTGTCCGACTGGACGTAGATCCATTTTCAGCGGAGGCCCGGGGAGAAAAGCTCCACAGTTAAAATAAACAGACAGTAGTTACATTGGATTACATAGTGGTTAACAATTTAACATAGCAATTACTTACAACATATTTACAGATGAAGAACATAGTACATCAGTAGACAACTAGAATCTTTATCTGTGAAGTACATAACAGACATTAACAAATATTATAATAAGAAGTTCCTGCTGTATAATAAGTACTGGCTTATGAGCATCTGAGCTTGCTATAATCAAGGTAGTTAGTGGAGTGGAAAGAAAGGTAGTGCTTGGATGGGGTGGGTGATATTAGAGTGGGAGTTGCAAGGGCATAGTCAGCAAGTTTTTAGGTGCGCTTTTAGTAAAGTTTTGAAGTGGGTGCATGATGGTACGGAGGTAATTGTTGGTGGAAGGGAGTTCCATAATTTGGCTATGGTGCAAGAGAATAGTGCTTCACCAGCAGAGTTATTGGCTTTAGTGAAGTGTGTTTGGTGAAGTGTGTGTTGAATGAGGTAGCAATATTTTCTGAGGAGTGAGGGATGTTAGGAGGAGGGGTACTGACTTTACCTGGGTGGAGGATGGAGTTTATGGAGGACCAGAATTGTTTGGGGCTGTGTTGTGAGGAGTCTAGGGCAGACTGGTAGTATTGGAATTTGTCCTGTTTTATTAGCTTTTTCACTCTATTGTGTAGTTCTAGGAATTTCTGTCTAGTTGAGGGGGTTTTGCGCCAGTGCTCCCAGGCTTTATCCCTGTTTTTCATTTCTGACTTAGTGGTTTTCTGTAGCCATGGGGAGAGTTGTGCTTTGGGTCTGGAAAGTCTTATGGGGGCATGGTAATTAAGGATGCTCAGGAAGGTAGTATTAAAAAATTCAACTGCGTCATCAAGACTGAGGTACTTTAGAGGATGCCAGTTACATTCTTTGAGGGATGAGATGAATGTGAGTGGGTTAAAGTTTAGTTTTTTACGTATTTGACGGTAGATGACAGGTTTAGCTTGTTATAGGTATTTTTTGAGTAGGAATGTTGGGGAGTGATCACTGAGTTTATCTGATAAGCAGCCTGTTATATATGACTGGGGGCTCTTACTGACTAGTATCCGATCCAGGGTAGTGTGCTTGCTGGAGTTTTTGTTTATCCTGGTTGGCGACTGGACTAGTTGGGTGAAGCCATGAAGGTTTACATGATGGGTTGGATGGTTGGCAGAAAAGGATTGCCAGTCAATATTGAAATCAGCTAAAATGAGAGTTTCTTGGGGGAGATGGTGGATAGACCAGCTGAGGAGGTTTTCTACTGGAGGGATGTTTTGGCCAGGTGGAAAGTAGCATCCAATTATGTTGATGGTTTTGTTTTGGTTTATTTTGAGGCTGGTATATATTATTTCTTCATTGCCTATTTGCGGAGCTGATGATTTTAAGATCTGGATGTTTAGATGCTGTTTAAATATCATAGCTATACCGCCTCCTTTCTTGTTAAGCCGGTCTACTCTTAGTATGCCATAACCTGTAGGGAGTATGTGCTCACTGGTAATGTGAGGATTTAGCCAGGTTTCTGTCAGGATGACTAAATCTGGGGAGTTCAAGTCTATGGTGGCATGGAGTTCATGGACTTTGTTGGATATACTTCTAATATTTAGGCTTAGTAGAAGGAAGTCACTTGGCTTTCTATTGGCTGTAATATGGGAGAAGTTATGGTTTCTAGTCTGATTATGAGGATTCTGGTTGGAGATGGTAGGGCCAGGGTTTGACTACAAACATTTACAAAGCATATCAGATTAAGGAAATACAAGTTTTCACAATATTGTTAGTGGAATCAAAAATACTATGCTAATACACTTGTATAGTATCCATAGTGGACAGAATACCTCAGGCTAAGGGTGCATAGTTATTAGTTGCCAGGTGATATTTTAGGATGGATTTGAATTGTTGCACTTTGTTTAAAAACATGATGAGGTTTGGAAGTTTATTCCATGCCTTGGAGATGGTGACAGAGAATAGCAAGTCTCCATAAAATTATTAGATTTATTTGAAAAAGTTAATTTAAGTTCTGGGGTTCTTAGGGTTCTATTTGGTACATGCCATTGGATGAGACTTGAGAGCAAGGATGTTTTAATTGGATGGTGAAGTATTTTGTGTGCTGTGAGTTGATGGGAGAGGGCGATGTGTTGAAGAAGTTCAAGCCAGTTGAGGGTATTGAGCACTGTGCAGTGATAAGGATGGTTTGAGAGGCTGCAGGTGAACTTGCTAATTTTGTTGTAGGTGCTTTCTAGTTTGTGTTTGCTGGAAAAGTTGAGATTGGTGAATATTGTTGAGGCATATAGGAGGGAAGGAAGGAAGGAGAAAGGAGGTGGCAGCTATTTTTTGGTATGATCACTTAGCAGGTGCCTTGCTCTGCAAAAAGAGCCTAGTTTGCTGTGTTTCTTTTTGACTGCAGTGTAATGTTAGCTTGTTATCAAGGATAACCCCTAGAAATGTTATGTTTGTGATGTTTTCCATTTTTCTCTTGTTTGATGAGATAGTATTAAGGTCAGCATTATTCTGATTTAAGTTTTTGTGAAGAAATTGGATCCGTTTGGTTTTGCTGGGGTTTAATAACAACTGACATTTATTTAGCCAGTTTTCTATAGAGGTGAAAGTTTCCTGTGTGCTGGTTTCTAAGGTGGGAAGATTTGGGGCTGAGCAAACTAAAGTTGAATCGTCAGCATATTGTATTATGGTGGCCAGTTTTGATTCCTTGTACATGTCATTAATAAAGATATAAAAGGGTACTAACCCTAGTATAAAGCCTTGGGGGATGTCTGTAGTGATTGGAAGGAATGTAGAGTGGGAGTCATTACATTTTGCAGACTGGGTGCAATTCTTTAGGTAGCTGGTGAACCAGCTAGTTGAGGGAATTGTGAGGCCTGTAGGATTTAATGGAGACAAAATAATTTTTACTTTGATTAATGGTATCTAGGAAATTCAGCAAATTAGTTTCAGTGCTGTGGTGGGGTCAAAGTCCATGTTAATTAGGAGAAAGTAATTGTTTAGAAAGTAGAAAGGCTTGGAGTTGCTGATGTATGCATTATTTAAATACTGTGGAGAGAGGAGGAAGAACTGCTATAGGGCGATAGTTTGCCAGTTTGGTGGATGTGCCACTGTTGTATAATGGGATTATGAAGAAAGCTTCAAAAGGGTCTGGGATGTTGTTTCTGTAAATGATCTATTAATTAGGATAGATACAGGGTAGCAAATGGTATCAGTGGCTATACTGAGGTATTCAGATGGCAGGTTGTCAGTTGCTAGTGTTGTGGGTTTTAGTTTTTTAATTTTATTTGTCTGGATAGTTGTTAGGTTGAGTTGGGGTGTGGAGCTATGGGCAGGTGGAGGTTAGGTATAGTAGATATAGGTTGCTATACTTTGAGTTTAGTAGAGAGCTGGTTATAAAATGTGTGTTGAATTTGATTTCAATGTCCCTGCTGGTTTCAAATGGGAAAGGGTATGGAGTAGGCTTTCTCCATGGTTTTAGGATGTTGTTTAAATGTTTCCAAAATCTTTTGGGTTTTCTGTATGTATGGTCTAGTATATGGAGAAGCAGTTCTTTTTATTATAATAAAATTGTGCCTTTGTGTGGTATCTGAGGCACCAATATCTTTCTAGGTAGGATTGGGTCCTAGTTTTGTGCCATTGTTTCCAGACTTTGTCTCTGTCTCTCATGTTTCGTTTGACAGGTTAGCCATGGGACAGAATTTATTTTCACTTTTTTTATGCTCCAGTGGAGCTTGCTGGTTTAGTATGGTTACAAAAAATGTCAGTTGTCCTGTGGCATTAACAGAATCAACAAAGTTCAGGTTCCTTTTTGTCATGGGTTCAGTTCTAATCTGCTACCACAGTTTATGTTCCAACAAGACATTGTGTAGTACTTAAATAAAATGTATATAAGGACAACACTGAATGACAACAGCATCATAGAGATTTTCATGTCATAGTTGTTTGTGACAATATTCTTGTTATGAATGCTGTTAGCCATCCCAGAGAACATGCCCAGAGGAGGCAATAATATGAACTGTTTCTGATTTATCAACATTAATCAGCAGTTTCTAGAGTCATTATTGAGCATTTGTACATATACTCATTAGCACATATGGCCAAGTCTTACTGCCATGTTTCTTACCTGAAGTGAACATTGAAAAAATCATATTCACATTCCATTCCATTTCTTTGTTTTCATTCACACAAATGCAACTATCTAGCTTATATGTCATTGCACGCAAGCTGGTACATTTCAGATCTGGATTGGGAACCAGTTCCTTGCCATTTTCTTGATATCTTTGAAAAACATAGTAGGCAATGGTGAGGGCAGTAATCCATTTAGAGCACAAAGGTGATGTGAGGAGGAGTTCAGGATTTTTGTTGGATTCCTTGTTAATCAATACAGCCAAAGACTGCTGCAAGGAAACTATACCAAGTCACAGTACAAGGCTGAGGCTTGATATAGACCAAGGCTGTCACCAGTGCAACTGGCATCCCATGCACTGATGAACAATGCCTTCACCATTATAGTGACTCGAAAAGGTGAAAGCTAGACCTCCTTCTCTGATGGGAGGAATATTATGTCTCACAACCCACCTGAATTAAAAAAAGTATAGTGGCCCATTACCAGATAATCCAATACTATGACTTGTCTTTAAAAACAGGTGTTTATTATTTTTTTGTTCTATGTAGCTTCTGCAGAGATAGAAGGAAAAAGCAGGGCATGTTAGGAGAGACTACAACACCTGAGAGAGACACAAGGTAAGTATGGGTCAGATATGACTGATAGCCATTTAATAATAGCATTGATTTTGAAATCACTATTTGCATAATATGTATAATGTTGATATGACAAATCTAAATAGTTATACGGGAATATGCATGGACCACAATATATGGATGGCACAGTGGTGCAGCAGTAGCATTGTTACCTCACAGCAAGAGGTTCTCCGGTTCGATTCTCGACTGAGATGCTTTCTGTGTGGAGTCTGCATATCCACCCTGCGTTCATGTGGGTTTCCTCTGGGTGCTCTGGTTTCCTCCCACATTACAAAGACATGCATCTGGAGCATTTCTCCCTGGGCCTCTGTTGAAAATTAGCTTTCTTCCAAGTCAGACTTTACCGGTAAACAAATGTTAAAAAAAAATGTATCAAATCTATGGACATCACTTCATAATTTTTTGACACATTATTACATGAGTAAGCATGCAAATCATACATACTTATTCAAATTGTACATACTTGAATGAATAGATTTTGCAACATTGCATTAACTAATGTTTTGGTAATTCAAGAAGTAGTAATTACTCAGTATTACCTCATAATTATTAATATACAATAAATAATGTAGAATAACATTTAAATCAATTCACATATACATTTTATGAGTTGCAGTACATAATGTATAAGTGCAATAGTCACACTATTTGCATAATGTGCATAATGTTGATATGACAAATCTAAATAGTTATATGGGAATATGCATGGACTGTGACATACTAAAATTACATGACATTTATGATAATTTACTATATAACTCTTCCTAGCCAGCCCCACTCTATAGCTGTCTTTTTCCCTTCTTTTATGACATTTGGATTTTAACTCCTGCTGCAATATGAATGATCAGCATGGGGAAGTAACCAGCCATGGGGGCTCAGACCACCATCCCACCACAGGTGGCTATGGTGGCACCATCAAAGCCAACAAGTTTTAACAACACTTCTGGATCACAAGATGCCTCTGTAACTCCTCCACTACCTATATCAACTGCATCCAGTTGCTCTGTCCAAGAAGCCAGTGCACTGGTACCCACTTGGAGTAGTGTCAGTGGAGGTGGCAACTATGTTACCCCAAATGACTTGATAGGGCTGGTGGAGGGCATAATGGAGAGGGGCCATGTTGCCTGCATCAGCAGAATGCAAAATATCTGAATAGACAAATTGATACATCATCAGCACTGCCCAAGCTGTCTGGGCAGGAGACAGTGGTGATAGCTCAGTGGTAAGAACTAGATTCCCACTGTATTCAATTTGGATAGGAATGTATCTCTGAAATCCATACCTATCTTCAATCACTGTGCCCCCAAACTATTGTGTCTATCACCATCCTTGTCTGCTTTGTATCTCATGTATGCCTGAACCTGCTACCTAACCTACCCCACCCACTTACCTCTCTTATTGCTAACTACCTTTCCCAACATTCCTCTCTCTCCAAAAAAGAAAAAAACGAAAAGGGCACCTGTCCCACAAAAAAAATTATACCCGACATACCTCTCTACTTCACATATGTGAGAGTGTATGACACACTTGATTTGGTCAAACTGGCCACACAATGTTATTAAGTTGTCATACACCCCTGATGTTGTGACTATCAAAAATTCTCAAATTATTTGTACAGATACATGGTTAGCTTGTGAAGAAATTGATAGCTATGGTGCTCACTACCACCACCATCCTCACATTCATTAATAACTCTCCTAGTGTCCTAACCACTCCCTTTACTTGCTCCACATTTTCACCACTGTCACATCAGCCTCTTTTTACTCCTTTAATCTGCTCAAGATATAGATTCATACACCATGCAAATGGCCAGAAATGGTCCATAAACCATACTCTCTATTTCTGTCCTCATCCTTTGTGCAACAATGTCTCCTGATGGTAAATCAGTTCATGTCCTATGGCAAAAAAAAGGATTTTCCTTTGGCCATATTAGTATAGTGCTCCTCACACTACTGCACTTAACCCCACTATGGGACAGAAAACAATGGTGATAACGCAATGAGGAGACCGTTATTCTTATATGCATAGCAGGCTCCAAGGTTTAATGTACACCATATGGGATGCTGCAATTCCCATTTCCTGTTATGAAATCTGATGCATACACAGTCTGTTTCTTCATACATTTCTCAATGACCTTTCAAATGTGTAAATTTTAATAGTGAAATATGACTTCCTTTGTGGTGTGCACAGATAATGCTCTTGTCTTGACAATGTTAATGAAGATTATCAGGTGCTCGAGTCCATCATTATGTCAAACATTAGTTGAAGTTTTCTTTGCAATAACATTTTCCCCAGTAAAGCAGAGGACAGATATGTTAGCCCCTACCAATTTCCTGCTTATTCCTTAGTTTAGTCAAACAGTGTTCCACCCTAGCTCATACCTCTCCACTTATAACTGTAATAAATATGGACAAAGCCGATACTGACGGGGGAACAAAGGCTCAACATTTGGGACAAATTGCAAATATTGCTCTAATAAATTTAAAGTAGCTAGGATAATAAGATTTACATTAGCATGTATTATCCAAATGATATGAAGTCTGAAACGTAGATGTATGTTACTATGTAGGGAGTTAAGTCTTCAATGATTTACCATAAAACCACAAATCAAATGATGAACAGACCAAAAATCTGATGCAAAAGTCTACACATTCTGAAAAACCCAAGACAGTGGAAAGGTGTGCCCCTCACTGATACATATTTTGAGCACTTTACTGTAATGATTATGACAGAAGTTGCAATGGTGATACAGAAAACATGAACACAACACAAACAAATGCAGAAATGGTTCAGAAACATAAATGGCTATATGCCTGTATGTTCCTTTTTATGATGCTTACCACTGAGTACTGTAGACTACTGCTACTTAATGAGTGCAGTGTATATGTTCAAACATGTTTGGCTTGTAGTTTCCTTGCACACTGCACACACATCAGAAAGACTTGTCAATGATCCCCAAAATAAATCCAGAAGTTCATACAATGATCTTGAGACAAACAGTCAGAAATTCATGGGTGGCACTCCACTGGTTGGTATCTGAAAAAGAATCACCCATCAAATAATTGCTCAGTACACCTTAATGTGACACACATAGATATCATTCACAACACAACAATTTCTCTGTATAATGTGTTGTATGAGTTATTGTTACTGTATGCTGTGATTTGAGATCAAGACATTGCTATTGTGTCTGTCTGTTACACCACATTGGCTAATTGCCAAAATATATGTCATGTAAACTACAACTAGGTGCTGTCCAGCAATTGTAACAAGTCTTTTCCTGTAACATCAGCAGTTAATACAATGTTCCCTAGATTGCAGACTTTTAGCTAGCCATGTGTTCAAATCCAGCAATGACTAACTAGTATGAGTGAATGTGATTATAGTGCTAAGTAGAACTGGCTTATGCAACAGCTGTGTATTCTTCCACTCAGGAGAAACATTTACATAGGGAGAGGGCTCCCCTAAAAAGTTCAATATGTTTTAGGTCAAACTTCTGCTTTGCACCACTATAATGATGTCATCTCTTCAAATGTATTATTTCTCACATTGTAGTAAGACATATCCTGCAGTGGCAACAATCAATACAATGTTCTCTGGATTGTGGACTTAAGCACGTGTTCAAATCCAGAAATGACTAGACTGAGTATGTGTGATGCTAGTGCTAGATAGGACTGGCTTATACAACAGAGTTGGTGTGTACACTTCCACTCAGTGGCAACATGTACACAGGGAAAGGACTCTTTTCCTCACTTTTAAACCAAGCATCTGTCTTGCAACACATTGATGATGCCATTCCCTCAAATGTGTTCTGTCTCATACTTGTGCTAAAACTTCTTCTACAGTGTGAGTGATTATGCACAGTTCTATACAGTTTGTACATAGATAGATGTTTGAATCCAGCAATGACTAGTCAAACTGTGTGTGACTAGTGCTATGTAGGACTGGTTTATACAAAACATCAGGTGTGTTTGCTTCCATTCAGTGGCAACATTTACACAAAGAGCTCCCACAACACTTTCTCTCCCTTTTAAGCCAAACATCTGACTCACAACATAATGATGATGTCATTGAATGTCATTCAGAAGTGTTTTATACCACACTTATGCAAAGACTTCTTTTGTGGCGTGAGTGACTAACACACTGCTCTTTAGAGTGTGGTCATAGATTGGCAGGGGTTCAAATCTGGCAAGCAATAATCACTGGATGTATGTACAACAACAGCTAATGACAGGACTGATGTACCCACAAATGTTGATAAGCTTGACTTACACTTGTGTGATCACAATGACATGGCTAAAAGGTTTTGATCCCCCAAAATACATTTTATGGGATACATGAGTATTCAAAAACAATGCTTTAGTCAGACCTTATAGTGAGTGCTTTCTGACACTTGTAGCTTAAAGTCTCCTCTGACAGAAGCAGTCAATACACAGCTTTTTAGTGTGTGGACTTAGGTTCAAATGTGATAATGTATGTGTGCAAGACAATAGTTACAGACAGGACTTGCTTACCCAACAGATGACAATACGGAAAAGGAACATCAACAGAGCTAAATGTTTTTGAGCCCAAACTATATTTTAAGAAAGACATAAACATTGTAACTGACTGCTGATGTAATCCATTCAAATGTATGCTTTATGATACTTGATATGATTCTTTCCATGATATCAGTTGATATACAGCTCTATGAACTCTGGACTCAGACAGAAGGTCTAGTAATGTGTAACTACTGACTGAGTAAAAAGAATGGTAACAGGAATGATTCTCATAAACAATTCCTTTTTACAAGTTTACTTATTGTAAGCATCTGCAAATGTGGAGAGAAAGGCCAACACTTGTACTCTCTTAATGGACACCATATGCATTCAGACAGTGCTCAGGTTATCTCTTCAAGTGTGTGTTGTCTGACAGGAGTGAAGTGAAATCTTGTGTGGCATAATTAGTGCACATTTCAAGAGGAATTTGAAGTGCATTGTATGTATTCAAATCCAGTGCTGTATGCCTTTTATTATTTTGTTCACAATTTAGTGGTTACAGGCAATAATTGTTAATTCAACAGATCTTGATGTATGTAATGCTACATAGTGGCAACAAAAAGTGTCATGGGACCTATGTTATGATATTTTATTATAGTTTTTGGGATGGATAGGTGATGCTCATTCAGTAACTGCTGTACTTACTTATGAGCATGCCCAGTATAATTATGCCTTCCACTGAGTGAAAGCATAGAGCACAATATGAAATCAATGTTGTGGAATACTTATATTTTTGGGTGAAATTTCTGAGAATTTGCCTCTAGCAGTATGGATCTGCTGATTGCTACAAACTAGAGGTAGTGGCAGAGACCTGGAGGATAGCAACATTGTTATAAGCTAGTGTACAGCTGTTGTATGTAAAGCACTTTCCATAGTTCACTTAATACCTGATAGTACTATTGTACCTGTCTGTGTGGCATGTTGCATGTTGTGATCCAGGTATTACAATGTGTTGCACAATGCTCAATTCAGGAGACATTTTATATTTACAACATGATAGCATACTGCCGTCAGAAGTTCACTTTGTCAGACTGCATTAACTGTGTGTGTGTGTGTGTGTGTGTGTGTGTGTGTGTGTGTGTGTGTGTGTGTGTGTGTGTGTGTGTGTGTGTGTGTGTGTGTGTGTGTGTGTGTGTACATAGGCAGAAAAGTTTTACACTACAATGACATAAAGAAAAATTATGCATGCAGCTGTTGTCATTGCGCAGAACTGACATCAGGCACAACTGTGCTTTCATAAATACTCGTAGTGCAACCCTTATGAGTGGTCTTCCTTCCACATGTGCCTAATTATGTCCATAGGCATATGCTGACATAAAGACACACACACACAAACACACACACAAAACAAATGTTAGTAGACTGCCTCCATATGACTTGTGTCTTCAAAGACTTCCATCTTAGTATATTTTTCATGACAGGTCCCACATCTCCTGTGTACATATATCCCATCTGTGATATTTTTAAATCTGTAACAATGCATTACATCATAATCATCTACTCTTTGTGTGTTCAATGTGATATTTCAGTTTCTGTGGCAGATCCTTGGGGAGGGTACTACATACTGATCTGGGATGTGCGGACTATCTCAGTTACTACCTTTACCAACATGCATGTTGCTGACACACCTATTACTGTTTCTAATATCAGAACTTGTATGAGCAGTATGTCCATAGGTTCACAGGCAAATACTTGGCTATCAGTCTTCAGACTATTACAAGCTCAGCCAATAACTAGAAGTCAGAATCAAACTCTTTACCTTGTATCCATTGTGCAACCATTATGTCAACTCCTCTCCCATCAAGGTCTTACGGTCCAGGTATTCCTTACTTTTCTCAAATGGTCCATAATTTATGTATTAGTTTTCTCATTAGCCCCTGCATTGGTACTTTGATATATATATATATATATATATATATATATATATATATATAGGCAAAGGAATTATTTTTTCACTCAGAACATTTACTGCCTATATTTTCTTTCCCACTGTACATGACAATGCCAGTGAAGTTCCCACATGTCCACTACTTCACTCATTCCAACTTACAAATGTATAAACCTTTCCTTGTACACTTTGTATTATTAGGCTTCCCCTATCTTTTCTGTACTCCTAATTGCCCTATACGATGTTGTGCTCTGGGCACATACTTACTTACTGAGCTCAGGCTCATGTACATTCCCTTGTTTACACCATGTACATGAACCCTGCCTTACCTCATCAGCATGTGTTGTAGGCTTGAGCGGGGGGCTGCTCAGCATGTAGGGTATCTTGAGTCTTGTATATTCTATTAGCAATACTGCTCATCATGCACAGCTGGCTCACTGTGTTTGCTCTAGTGCTGCATGTACTGGGCATTAATGAATACCAGGGATAGTCTCTTACATCCTTTTTTTAGTTTTCTTAAATAAGATTATTTATTTATTTTTTATTTTATTTTATTTTACATTTGTTAACCGGGGGTGTCTGACTGAGCTGAAAAGGCCCTTTTTCAGCAGAGGCCCTGTGAGAAAAGCTCCACATAGAAAAATTACAGATACATTTAGATATATAGACATGATCAGTATACACACAAATTACAATAGACATGTTTTTACAGTGGTATGTAGCACATCAACAGTTACAGTGGAGAGAACAAACAAGAAAATACTAATTTAAAAATAAAGGTAATTAATAGATTTGTGGTGTACAGCTGAAATTTGGAGCATTGGTAGAATACATACATAGTACACAGGTACAGTACATACACTGTACATTAGCCAGTGTTTGTGAGTAAGAGTGAAAACTGTTATCAAGTACTCTAGGTTTAGTATGTGTACCTTATCTGCTTTCACTAGCCTGGGGAGTGATCATGGCACTGCCAACTTTGTTTGAGATGTTGCCTGATGAGGTCTTTAAAGGAGGCTTTGAATGATGTGTTTTGAATGCTAGTAGGGACATAGTTCCATTTTTTAGCCACTGAACTACTATATAGTGCATCTCCAAAGCTATTGTAGCTGTTGGTGACTTCTAGTAGTAGTTTGCTTGATGATCTAAGAGGCCTTTTGGCTGAGTAATGTTGCACTAGGTTTTTGAGGGCAGGACACTTATTGGGGAGGTAATAGAATTGCAGAGGCAGAGCTGATTGTAGGTTAGGAGGTTGGGCAGTTCAAGCCAGTGGAGCTGTCTCAAAGCAGTACAA
This sequence comes from Protopterus annectens, assembly GCF_019279795.1. Classification (NCBI taxonomy): domain Eukaryota; kingdom Metazoa; phylum Chordata; order Ceratodontiformes; family Protopteridae; genus Protopterus; species Protopterus annectens. The sequence continues at coordinate 166,768,451 of NC_056736.1, forward strand.
TGATGAGTTCTATATGAGCAATTTGCAGCAAAGTGGGCAATTCTGTTATAGCATGCTTCCATTTTGCTTAGTTCAGTTTTGTTGAGATTAAACATTAATAATATCACCTTTCTTAACATTTTCAAAATAAAGTTTGGAAATATATAAGGAACAGATGCAGAAAACTTTCCACATCATTTAAAAAAAACATTTTGGAAATATATAAGGAACAGATACAGAAATCTTTCCACATAATGGTAAAGAAAATTATATCATGAGCTACCAAATGCAGAAAGTGTATGATTCTGAAAAAAATGCACCAGTAGTGGGGAAGGCCAAGCAATGCGTTCAGGTATGCTATATACTAATCACCATATAATAAAATAGTAACAAATAACATTAAATTGAGTGACTCAGGGTATACAAATGAGGTGAAATAAGACATCAGAGAGATTCATAAATGTATAAATGCAATGCAAGTGTATAAATGTAAATAAACTCAAATTAATCCTCATGTTCAGAGTAAGGGAATCATGAATGAATATCAGGGGTCGCTGTAGCTTTGTTAAATGTGTATCTGCAAGAGGCTTTTATTGTCGATGACTATGAGTGACATGTCCCCTTGAGGAACTGGATCATCCTACCTCATTCAGTGTTTCATTTCCTCCACAACACTGACACCAAGCTCTGCCCTGACATCCAACACCATATTTTGTGAATATACAGAGATGCTATTGCCTTTGACAGAGTTCAGAAGCTACTTTGTCTTCATAAAATGTGGTTCACTCAGCTGCTCAACACCCACTGACCTTCCTGCCTGTGCCAGGTTTGAAGCTCTTAGCTTAGCAGCATTTATTATGTCAGTGTCCCTGCAGCACACTATCTCATAATTACAGTCATGGTCACCAGCTGCATTAACAACTGCCACTACAGAGTGCCTGACATGTTTTTTGTAGGCCTGGCCAGCAGCATGCAGGCCAAAAAACATTGACCATTGAGATGGAGGGCCTTGTATAGCAACTCATGCTACACATTATAGAACTTTGGCTTATGTGTTATCTTTTCACTTTTTAAGGCATTGCTCTGTATTTACAGAAAACAGTGTAATTAATATCATTGTTCTTGAGTGGCTTTGCAAAAACCTTACACCACTTGTCTCCCCTTCCCCATATAGCAGGCTGATTGTGTGCCCTACAGTTATATAACTCTAGTCACACTCTACGCAAAGATAGGCACATAAGTTTACTGATCAAATGATCCCCACAATACAGTACCTATAACACTGCAATTGACCAAGGTTATATAACTGTTTTCTCTCAGGGTTAAAAAGATTTTTTTACAAATGACATGTATGTCTTATGCATACAACATCAAATTGTTTTATTGGAAGTGGTATCACAAAGCCAGCTGGGAAGTGTTGAACTGTGATCTGAATATGTTCTGATGGGTAGTTCTCCCATTATAGTTAACAATCCTTTAGCCCAGCAATTGCCTTACCCTTGGAATCCCTCTCTCAATACACCTTCTCAGAACACTTACAAGTAGTGACAAACTTATTTCAGGTTATGTCATCAAGTAAGTGAAAGCAGCAATACTTACATATCGAATGCACTTGTTAAAAGTAGCATTTGTACAAGCAGAGCTTTACTTTGCCTTAGTAATTATTCTCAGGCGTAGCTCTTGCAGCTTTAGGAGTTGCTTCTCTGTGTGTTCTTCCATAGGGCAATGATTTTTCTCTGCTTACCCTCATGGTTATATCATGCAGATATACTTGACTTGAGTGCAATGATTACACTAACTAATGGGCAACTCATTATTCTTTCTAAATCCCACAGCTGGCACAATTAGAAAACCTAAGCATCACACTCATTTGTTATCGATGCCAAGTACACACCTGAGTGTCTACTGGTAGCATTGTGCATGCATGGTTTACACCATGCTTCTACAGGGAATTTTGTCATTCAACATGCAACCTCATAGAAATAGGGTCACTGTAGTGCCTGCTTTCTTAACATCATAAAAAGGGATACAGACTTGCCTTGCTTCACATTTTGTGAATACATTACCTATATTTAGCCCTCCATGTGTCATGCAAATTAGCTGCCCATCAATGCCCATCTGTGTGTTGCAGATTCTACATCCAGGAATTGTTTGGGGCATTAATTTTCTGCTATTTCAGCCAGTGATTCTTCAAGGTGATACAGCATGGATGGAGAAAGAGAGGGAAGTGCTCTTTTTAGAGCACAGAGGTGTTGTGTGGCGCAAATATTTTTCTCCACCTCCTACATAAGGATAATCACTAGAGGCTCCAGTAGGGTAATTATGAAGGGTCTCAGTAGAAAATTGTAGCTTATAATAGGTTATCCCAAGCTGGCAGCTGTGCCACTGGCATTCTATGCTCTGAGGAACTGTGCCATTACTATTATAGTGACATAAAGTGACAGCATCCTGACCTCCTAGGCTGATGGGAGGCTAAAGTTAGATGGCAGACACCACCAATGTACTGTAAATATACTGTAACTTATCTTAGCTACACATATAACTGCCAGTGCATGGTATCCACAGATATTACACAGTGCTGTTTTCTTCCCTATAGCTCTTGAAGTCATTGCAGAGAATACAAAGCTTCACATTGGAGACTGGAGTGCTTAAGAAAGTGCTGGGGTGGGTATATTTGCTTCATAATGTATAAAGTTTAATTATAAAAGTGGTACACATGCAGTTTCCTAAGCATCATTTTAATAAATCACTGCCATTTATGTGCTAACTTTCATTGCTTAAAGACAGCAGTATGACTACTGGATATTATAAGTGTATGTGTGTGTATATGCATCATGCCAGGTACATGCATACATTTCTCAAAGATGTTAAGGTTAAATTGTAAGGATGCCTGCGTTATGATATCCCCCTTTTGTGTTCTGATATAATTTTATTTTGATGTGTGTTTCATTATAGTAACTATGAGATTAGAAGTGAAAAAATAAGTATGAGCTATTTACATTTTCATTTGTGTCCCAGACACCATTTGTCAGTATACTTGTTTCATTTTATTATAGTGGCTGTGAGAGGAATGAATGTCTGTGCAGCATTTTTTTCCTTACTGTTATGTACTTTTTATACCAGACATCCTATTATTGTATGTTGGACTATGTGCCCCTGTTGAATTGCCCAAGTAGGCAATACATTAATTATATGTTTTTCAGCATACAGGTGATGACAGCTATCAATTCATGTCCCCCTCTCACTTTTATATGTTTACAGTCTTGGTAAATTGAGAAACGTGTTTGTTGTGCATTTATGTATGTTGCATGCAAGTTTATCATTGTGAAAACATAAATCAGCTTAATTTTTCATAGTATGTGTACTTCTATCTCTCCCACCCTCTTTTTCACTATCCTTCTGATTGAATACATTTATTTGGTTTATTATTTTGTGTTTTTTTTTATTTATGTTACTATTATATGCAGCAGCAACATCTAGACCTGCACCCATCCCTCAAGTAAGGTCTGTCAGCCACCCCACAGGTATCAGCAGCAGCACCACCAGAAGAATCCAGCACAACCGGGTCCCAACCTGCCACAGTCACCTCCACACCTCCTTCCCTACTTGCACCACCTACTGCAGTTAGCCCTGCACTGGATACTGGTACTGCTAGACCCACTATTAGCACTGTCAGTGGAAGTGACATCTTTGTCACCCATCGGTAGCTGGCTGACATTGTGAATAAAATAATCAATAGGAGTTTAGATGCCTGAATTGGTTACATGGAGAACCTCTTCCATTGAATCATTGAGTTGAGACCCTGTCCAGCACCATTTCCACTATCTACGACAGTACCCATAGCTGTGAGTAAGTTCCTACTGTGTCATAGCTGAAAAGGAGTGTAGCTGCAGAACTCCACCTTATCCCTCACCCTGGTGTTCCCCTAGTTTTTGTGTCTATGCCCACCCTGTTAGTTGTACAATAACAACCTCACCATTGTCTTGTCTCTGTCTGATGTCTAATGTCCGATGTCTCCTTCACCATTGTGCTCCTCTCCTTCATTGTGTTACTAATCCCCTGTTAGTGTTGTCTACCTGCCCCTGCTACCTACCTACCTTATCCCTATCACCTACATCTTCCTTCTCTTCCTTCCTTCCTGATGTACCTTCTCTTCAAGAAAAAGTGTCACCTGTGCAGCAGAAATAAAAAAACTTACCCCACCTTCCCAGCTCCAAACTGCTCATTCCTCAGTTTTCCATCTCATGATGTAACCTTTGTTTCCTTCCCTCATTTTTATCCCTTTGATATACTCCAATTTCCACCATTAATCTAGTAATAAAATAAACAAATACATCTCATGCATGGCCATTTAAGGCTTGCTAATCACTTTTCCTTCTTGCCCCTACTGTGCACAGTAGATTCGATCATGAACACCTCCATTATTGCCCATGTACAAATGACAATTACTGATACTGCTCATCTTAAAGCAAGAAGCTAGGCTGCTGTATATGTCACTCTTCCAGCTGTTATGTACAATCACTATCATTCACTCACAAACAAGGTAATGGTCAGTAGTACGTAATCTCTGGATACTATTTCCAAAAATATTTGCCACAAACACATCCAAAGAACTACTCAACGGCTGCATATAAAACAGTAGATTTATTGGTGAGCGCTTTTGTGGTGTTGAAACACCACTTCTTCAGACCTAATAAAAACTAAACTGCACTCTACTTAAATACCACTCAATCATTGACACGCCCAAACCTTTTCACATGTCATCATTCAACTATATGTTAGTTAAACTCACACTACCTAAAAGCAGAGTTATACTCAATAAGCATATACATATTGACACAAAAATAAACACAAAATAAAAATAAAAATAAAAACACATCATAATAAATCCATATCCGATGTGCAACATCTTTAAAAACATACAAAAAATGTAAAAAAGGCATTGTACTAACTTCATTAATGTGCACTACAGAAAAAGACAAATGTATCAAGGCAAAACTCCCTGTATAAGCAATTCTGACAAACCTGCTAAAAAATGCAACATTATATTCATAACAGAATGTTATTTTCCTAAACAATATATAGTCATATACAAGAGTTCAAAACAGCATGTTTACCTATGTAGCGGTCTGGACTTCAATATGGGTTTGAGGGGTACCTTTCCATTCAGCCCCCTCCCCTTGTCTGCTCGAAGGCTCAATATCCACCTGCTCTCTGTTGTCTCAGTCAAATTCACTATATTACCACCTCATTCATTACCATACACCATTTCTATTGCCTGAAACCTAAAACTGTGACTGGCATCAGTCTTGTCAACATTCCTTGCCAATGCATTGGTGTTGTCTTTGTTTCTAATTTTCAATAAATGCTCTCTGATTTTATATCTCAGCTTTCTATTGGTTATACCCACATAGTAAGTGGAGCATCTGTTGCATATGACCAAATAAACAATGTTGATACTATTGCAGTTTGCCTTTACCTTGAAAGAAAAGTCTCTCCTAAGGTCAGAGTGTGAAAACATTGCTTGTGTCGATATATTGACACTGATTACAATTCAAACATGGGACCGTCCCCAACGTATCATAACTCTTGAACTCTCATTTATCCTTAGAATAACACAACATCTGTTTCAAAGATTTCTTATTTTTGTATAGAAACGATGGTCTATCACCAACTATGGGTCCTATCTGAGGATCCTGTGTGAGTATGGGCCAATATTTCCGAATGACATCAGTGACTACTCTGACATCACTGGAATATTCAACTGGCACTCTCACATGCCTCTTCTTGAATTTTCCACCTTTCACGTGCTCAGCATTGTTGATTACCTCCCTCTCAGAGAAATAAGGTTTCCCTCTATCACTCCTAAGCTGCCCAACGTTAGAAACTACATCAGAAACATCTACTTTGTTATATCCCCTATTAACAAACCTCTCTTCTAATACCTCCATCTCAGTATTAAATCTCCCTTCCTCTGTAGTCAGCCTTGAGGTTCTTAATGCCTGTCCCTTAACTACATTACTGAAAACATGGTGGGGATGCATGCTAGTCCTATGCAATAGATGATTCCTGTGACATTCTTTCCTATGTATCTTGGTAGAAAGTGTCCCTTTATCATCCCAATATACACATACATCAAGGAAGTTCATTTCTTCATATGAAAAACTGACCTTAAATTCAAGGAAGCTTATGGTACTGTTGATATATTCCCAAAAATTGTTCAATCCTGTTAAGTCACCATTCCATAAGATGACGAGGTCATCTACAAAGCATTTGTAAAAGATAATCTGACTCCACATACTATTCAACAATACAAACTGGTTCTCCCAACTAGCCATTACTAAGTTGGCGTAGCTATTGGCACAAGACGTGCCCATAGCTACGCCCTCTTTTTGCAAGTATAGCTTATGCTGGAACATCAATGCATTATTATCCAAAATAATCAACATCAGCTGGGTAAATAGGTCAATTTGTCTCCCATCATAGGTCCGATCAACAAGTAAATAATCTCTCAGCATTTCAACACCCTGTCCATTAGGGATGCATGTGAACAAGAACTTTACGTCTAAAGTGACAAAAATCACTGTACCTTGCAATAATAGAACAGTCTTGTTGAATCTAAATAGATCTTCTAGAAACTGTTTGGAATCTCTGAGAATGTTCAGAATTTTATTGACCACTGGTCTCAACTTCTTCTCCGCATAAATAGAGCTGGGCTCAGTAATCCAATTTATCCCAGAGACAATGGGCCTCAACGGGGGGTGAGCTGCATTCTTGTGAACCTTAGGTAAACCATTTATCACCGGTACCATAGGTTAGTCTACTTTAAAATAATCATATAGATCTAAATCAATAATATGTTCTAACATCATATCATAAAAAAGATGTTCTATGTTGGTGATCAATTTCCTTACTTCAGTGAAACTAATCTCACTGTACACATTGTGATCTGATAACATTTGATACATGGTCTTGTTATAGTAATCAATATCCATGACTACTATTGGGCCCCCCCTTATCTGCCGGTTTGATAACAATCTCAGCATCCTGTTGTAATTTAGTTAGAGCTTCCTCATCTGTCTTACTCATGTTAAAAAATCCTCCCTTTCTCTGTCCATTAAGCCTGTCAAATAACTCTGCTTCACATAACAGTGAGAAGGCCTCAACCATTGTATTAGTGGGTGGTATAAAGGTGCTCGGTTTCCTAAACTCATGTACAACCTCCCCTTCATCTTTAAACATAATCTTTAACAACACATTCCTATTAAACATTTTAAGATTAAACAAAGTTTCTGTTATCTCTGTCCTCCTGGACGTAATAAACGATAGTCCTTTGTTTAATAGAACACATTGAGCATGAGTCAAAGTTTTCTGTGAAACGTTCCAAACAAGATTGTCTTCCAATATTCCCATAGGACTGCATGTAGTCCATTTCGGTTGACACCCATTCACATCCATTCCTTGTGGACTATCAACTGAAATTCCCAAACTGGGACTCTGTAATTCTGTGAATGAAGCGCTGCTTGTTGTAGTCAGTAGTGGGATAACAAAATGCAACTTTAAGTTCTCATTCTGCCATTCTGTCATGTGCAGCCTGGGTACTCCTGTGATGGTTTCCATCTCATCCGGCTTTTGCTTCCATCTCTGGGAGTCAGGTCTTTGTCCAACTGGATGGGCAGCGTTAGAAAAACCTGCTTCTCCTTGGGCGAGCTTGTCTCTTGCAATACTGCTTCCTGTGTAGATGATAGTTGCTCATTCCTCTCCACTCAGCCATCTCTATCTAGGGATGCCTTCTTATTCAAATTACCTGCTTCTCTGATGTCCAAAACACTCACTGGTGCAGCATTAGCTTTCCGTTTGGCCCCTAACCTCTCCTCAGCAGGAACAACTTCATTGATGTTTATGTTGTCTCTGGGTACGTCACTGATTCCAGTCAATGGTTGTATGTTTAAGGTGGATTGCTGTTCAGCACGCTCATTCATGTGATTCCTCAGCCACACAAATACATGGCCTGCCTTAAAATCGGCAATGTCTCTCTGTAGTTTGCCTGCTTTTTGTCTCATAAGTCTCTCTTTGAATAACCGGACAGAATCCATTGTATGTTGAATTTTCTCCTCTACCAACATACAATATAACATACACATATGTATATATAGTTTACCGGGATTGTATATGTGCATATACATATATAGATAAATAGATATTAAGGCCTGGAGACTTACTTCCCTTATATCCTTTTAATGGTGCATGGACCTCTTCTTTTCTAGACCTACTTACAACTATTGTATAATCTTTTTTTGTTTACCTTGTAATTGTTTCATTGAAATAAACAAGCTGAGCACTGTCTACATTCTTCCACATTATTGTTTATATATACATGTATATATCCATCATTAACAATTACTTTTTGTTCTTTTTGTGCTTATCCTTATTTGCATACATCAAAGGGTATGCTATGCATTTCCTCCCTTCTGTCAGGGATATAATTTGCATGTTCATCACATCTACAAATCTCGGCAGGGTTCATAAACAATGTGCTCATTGGAACAGGGCATATACACAGTAGAATGGTGCACCAAATCTTGTATGATTCATAAAGAATGATACACAATGGGTAAGTCCCTGAATGCAGTCCTATCCCACTGAGTAGCCACAGTGCTTCATGCCTATGTTAAGGGACCTGAACCAGGTACCTACAGTTGGCGTAGTGCATCTAATCATGCCATTCTCCCTTCCCTGCTGATGCATTGCTCAGTATACAGAGCTTAAAAGCACTGAAGATTAAAAAAAAAAAAAAAAAAAAACACAGAGAGCACTCACAGCCTCAGATCCCCTCTGACCCTCTCTCTGTCTTCATGCCTAATGAATTAAATATTTTTGCAAGTTGCTGTTTGACATGATTGTGGAGTGCAGTGCAGCAGGAAATAGTTTCTTCAGAAGTTTTGCCAGGCATAGCACACTTTACTGAGTAGCTGTTCCCCTCTGTGTTGTGCAGTAAGTGATTCAGAGTACAGCAGCACTGGTGTGCACAAAACAACACCGTGTACCACGCTCATTGTTGTGCCATTTGCAGAAGATGTTATTCATGTGTACGTTGTCTGCCATTGCAATAAAGCATCTCTACGAGTCATAGTAATGACAGACAGTATACTAAACAAAGTATGCAGAATGCATTTATACAGCTCCACACAGTGTTTATAAATAGTCGGGCCCAACCTTTCTATTTCAAGGCAGTTTCTTAAGCTGTCTTTATTTATATTCCCCCTACAAGTGTATCTGTACTTCATCCCTCCAAATCTCATACTTGCTTCTTTTGTTAGCCAGTATTTTCCTCTTAATTTTTTCAAGATCCTCTTTGTTTTCTTTTCTCATTGGTTTCTACTGAGTCCTTCTTAGCACAAAAATGCTTATAAGCTGAGTCGCAGTCTGAGGATAAATTTATAGAACACTGCACAATTACATTATTTTTGTATAAACGTGATATTCTCCCATATGGCAACTTTCTACATATAAAAAAAAAAATCACAAAATCGTGTGGATAGCCACAAAACCAAAACAATAAAATATACCCAATCCAACTTGCATATGGTTCAAAAGCTGACAATTTTTTATTATAAAAAACAAAGATGAGCACTTTTGTCCCATAAAAAGAGACTTCATCAGATGAAACACTGCACAATTATTTTATTTTATAAATTGGTATGTAGCTAGGTATACCTCCTATTTTACAAGTTCTAACTTTCAGTGATATTAAGCTAAATTCAGTATTTGTAAGTTAATACTATGTTATTAGGCATACTTTCTGTTTTTACAAGTAAAAACCCCCAATGATGCTAAGCAAAATTCAGTATCTGTACTACTACAGACTCTATTATTTGCAACCTTTCTTAAACAACTACAATTTAGACATGTAACCACAAAAAAAGAGTTTCTAATATTTGAAATCATTGGTACCACTCCAACAATTCTCATTTGTATCATTTTCCCAGCATAAATTATTTAGATGTACATCTCATGAAAGACATTGAAAATGGAGCATATACTGCAGTTGTTCATAGAAAAGAATCTGTTCTAATAGTTTTCTTCATTACAATAGTTTTCATCCAGAACACCGGAAAAGGTACGTAGTAAAAGGGCAATTAGTTAGATCCGCTCGGATGGTGACCAATTTTGAACAATTTGAAATGGAATGCATTTTTTTGCATGGTATGTTCATTAATAGGAGCTATCCAGAGGCATTAGTTGATACCTTAATACTTGAAGTTACGAAAAAAAAAAGTAAGCGGACATTTTAGGCCCATTTTACAAAAGAGAAATGAAATAGGTGGTGTCAGTAATGCATCCAAGATTAGAATAAATAACCAAGATAACATAATAATAAATGAAAATATGAATAAAAAAGAAAATAACAAATTTTCAAAAGCCTTAGTTATTACTTTTTCTCATGAACACCATATAATTAGAGAAATAATTACTAATAATTGGGAAATACTTATGGAAGACCCACAATGTAAAAAACATATAGGAGAAACACCAAAAATTGTTTATAGAAAAGGGAAAAGTTTTAAGGACATATTAAAAACAGGAACCCACTTAACAAATAATAATAAAATTAAAGGAATGAGTAAATGTGGAGCCTATAATTGGTGTTTTAAAATTAAAGTAGGAGACTCCTTCTATCTAAGGAAAAAGAAATACTACTTAAAAGGAAAATATAATTGCAAATCTAAAGCAGTTGTATATCTGGCCATGTATAATTCTTGCCCCACATTCTACATAGGAATAACAGAGAGAGCTCTAGCACAAAGAATTTATGAGCATGAATATGCTATTAAAAGAAACAAAGGTAATAACGCATTAGCAAAACACATAAATGAATTTAAAAATCATCAGTTTTCTTTTATAGCAATAGATCATGTAGAAATAGAAGATAAAAGACATTGGGGTTTATTTTTAGAACAAAAAGAGCTACAATGGCAGATTAAAACACAGGCCGACACATGGCCAGGTATAAATGGACGTAGTTCAATAGCTCCCATTTTAAAACTTAAGGCATTAAATAGAAACAAAATAATAGATTGAGACGTATTTATTTATAGTTATTTATATTCATTTTTAACATGTACATATTTATATTTAAATATCAGTTTTATTCTAGTTTTTTATATTTTTTATATTTATTTAATATTTATTAAAATTTAAGTCTATTATAAGGTTGATATAATATATAATTTATTATATATAACAATGTTTATTGCTATATTATATATAGACAGAATGTAAAATTTATTATCTGTCAAATATTCATTTAGGGAAGTTTTTATAATATTTTTATAATATTTTAACTTTTTTATAAAACATACTTTAATATATTGGCTATATAAAAAACATATTCAAGGATTGATAAAATATAACAGCATAATAGTATATAAAAATGTTTTAATACACCATTGTATTAAATGCATATATGTTAACATAATAATAGGCATTTACGCATTCATTATCGCTAAATGTTAGTTATAGTTACAATATGTAACATATGAAATCATGTGTATTGCTGCCGTTTGGCCGTTGTTTAGATTAGACTTGTTTCATTATTCTTATTTAATCATAGATATATAGGCATGCGCAAGATCTAGTAGAATCATGTGTTTCCTGTTTTATGAGGAATGCTTAGTATAAAAGGAAGTGATGTTATTTGGTACGCTGTCTGAGGAAGTTTAATACCTATTAAACGAAAGCGCTTACATTTGTGGAATATTCGTGGATTATAAAGAATCTTTTTTATTGTTTTAATATATTTCTGTGTTCAAATAAATCCTATTTTCTCCAGTTTGGTGGCTTTTTGCTTGGCGTTCGTTTTTCATAGTTTGTTCGGCTTTGGTTTGGTCATGTTGTAGACAAGTGAAATGCAATCTGTCAATCATCTAGCTAGAGTTACCTTTGTAACTGATTTGCCCAACTTGTTATTTGCAAAAGAAACAAACAGCTGCTGTGTCTTTCTAATCTTTTTTGTTCTGTGCAGGTAGAAACATAATTGTCTATGAGCATCCAGTAAGTGCAGCATATAGTCTCCTCTATTTGTAAAGTTTGGGAAGAATATTGGCAGGTTCATGGCTTGGTAAATGTTGAATTCTGACACCACCATAGGTAGGAATCAAGCATTGGTATATAAACTGACCCTATCCTTGTGGAAAATCAAGTACAGGAGCTTAGGAGATCATGCTTGACATTCTGGAATGCTTCTAGCAGATGTAATTGCAACTAAAAAGACAGTTTTCCAGATCAAGAATTTTAAATCACATTTAGCTGCAGGTTCAAAAGGGAAATGTGTTAAATCTTGCAGTACTAACTTTAAATCCCATGGTGATACAGAATCTTTATAAGGAGGTCTGAGTAGAAGGGTACCTTTCAAAAAGGCTTTGCACAATTTAGAAGAAACCAAGGAGGAATTCTGAAACCCCACATGAAAGTTAGAGATGGCTACAAGCTGAACTTTGACAGTTGATGAACTAGCACCCTCATTAAATAAACTCACTAAAAATTCAACAACAGAATGAATCAGGGCTGAGAAGGGGTCTTCCTGATTCTGCTCTGCCTCATAAACAAATCTTTTCCATTTACTTCTGTAGAGTTTCCTTGTAGAGGGTTTATGGGAAGATAATAATATAGAACGGACAGGTGAAGAGAGCATAGGTTGCCTGGCTATTAATGGAACTGGAGAAACCATGCAGTTAGTTTAAGATTTGAGATGTCCAGGTGAACCATGCCTGTCGGGTGAGAGAGAAGGTCTGGAGCTGGATCCAGAATCAAAGGTGGGTACAGAAGATGAGGCCAAAGGAACAGGAACCAAATCTGTAGAGGTCAGTAAGGTGCAATGAGGATAACTTTGCTCTTCAACCTGGCTGCTTTCTGAAAGAATTTGGAAATTAAAGGAGACAGGGGAGAAGCAGAAGACAGGGGATAAGCATACAAAAGACCAAGGAGCCAATTGTGGAGTAAAGCATCACTCAGTAAATCCCCTGATGGGGGATTAGGTTGAAGAAGCTGCTGCACTTGTTGTTTAGGAGAGATGTAAGAATATCACAGCAAGATTGGACCCACTAATGCTAAATCATATCCATCACCATGTTGTTAAGAGACCACTCATAAGGTAGTAAGATGGACCTGCTTAGTTTGACTATTATCATGTTGAACTTCCCTGGAATATGTAATCCAGCTAGAAAGTGGTTGGAAGAGATTGCCCATTGCCACACCCTTAGGGCTTCTCGACATGGTGGGAAGATCTGGATGCCTCTTGTTTGTTGCTGTACCAAACTACTGACATGTTGCCCATTTTAATAGCAAGTGTTCCAAAAGGGAGAGAGTTTTGGAATGCTTGCAATGCCAAAAGTACCGCTCTCATCTCCAGAACATTGATATGCAAGTTGGCCTCTTCAGGGGACCAAGTGCCTTGGGCTGTCTTCCCCAGAAAATGTCCCCCCCCACCCAATCTGGGAAGTGTCCGTGTTCACTATGGTGTTGGGCTGAGGGGGAATGAAAGGACAACCTTGTAACAATTGTTGTGACTGTATCCACCAGGAAAGATTCCTTTTGCATACCTGAGTTATTCTTATTTCTGTTGACATGGGTTGAGAGAGAACTGACCATTGTGTTTATAGCATCCACTGCAGAATTCTCATGTGATATCTTGCTAAAGGAACTAAACTTATCACCTCTGACATTGATTCCAGGGCTTTCAGAGTCAATCTAGTGAAATTCTGGTACTGCAAATTACTTTTTTGACCTGATTTCTTATTGTTTATACTCTTGAAAGAAGAAGAAGAGATGCTACCATAGATACTGTGTTGAACACTACTCCTATGAATTCTAATGTTTGAGTTGGTTTTAATTGTGACTTGTGATTGATGGTCATTCCAAGATTTGAACAAGTCGGCAAAACTTGGTCTTATGCTTGTACCAGCTGATGCCTGGTCAGAGTAGTAATGAGCCAGTCAGCTAAGTATGGAAACACCTGGAATCCCTGCAGTCTGAAGTGAGCTGCTACTACTGCCATACACTTGGTGAATACCTTGAGGGCTGTGGCGAGGCCAAAGAGTAGTGCTCTAAACTGGTAATGACTGGCTCCCAACTGGAAGTGTAAGTACCTTCTGGATTACCTGTTCATTTTTATGTGATAGTGCACATCCTGAAGGTCTATTGAGCACATCCAGTTGCCCTTGCTCAGAAATGATAGAATGGACTGAACCGTGATCATCCGGAACTTGGGGTGTCAAACTGATTTGTTCAGCATACTGAGATCTAAAATTGGTGTCCAGTCTCCTGTCTTCTTCGACACTAAAAAGAATCTTGAGTAAGTTCCGGATTCTATTAATTCTTTTTCTAGCAGCTTTTGGATTTCTAGTGGCCTCCACTGAAAAAGGGCTACTCAGCTCAGTCAGACAAATATGGTCAACAAATGTAAAATAAATAAATAAATAGATAGATAGATAATGCTGCTGCTTCCCTCTCACTGGGTAGAACATCAGGGATTGTCCTGAGTAATGGAGGTGGTAGGGAAAAGGGAATAATATAACCTCTGGAAATTATTCTCTGCACCCAGGTGTCCTTTGTTATATTTAGCCAGGCTTCCTGATGCAGAGATAAGCGATCCAGGACTGCCTCCAGGGGAAGGCAATTGGCCTTCCCTTCAAGACAGCTGAAAGGGTTTGTCAGAAAATTTATCTCTAGACCCTCATTTTTGCGGGCCTCCCCTGCCATGGGGATGTCTTTTGCCATTATCATTCCACCCCCCTCTGCCTCTGGGGAACTACCTCCACATGTATCCTGGAAAGGACCCCGAGACTTCCTGAACCACATATTTTGACCTCCCCATTGATTCCTGGAAAAGGTCCATTGAGGGGTCAAAAAAAATACGCCCACTCCCTCACATCTGGAGAGTGTGTCTTTTAATGTGGGACCAAACAAAGAAGAACCATCAAAGGGAGCATTGACAAAAGATGACTTGAAGGGCTTCGCAAAATCACAGGCACATCCAGGCATGCCTCCTGATGGAAATACCTGAACACACATCCCTAGAGGTGCCTTCTTCAGCATGCAAGATGAGCCTCATGGATGAATTTGCAATATATTGAAGGGTAGCCTTCTGTGAGGACACAGACATTTGATGCTCTGCAGCAGTGGCCCCTGAAAGGGAGTTTGAAAGTTCCTTAATCAAGTCCTTTTGCAGTCTCATGAAGTGAGCCAAGTAGTTCAGTGATCAGAGAGCAAATGCCACTGAAGCGTAAACTTCTTTCCCAAATCTGTCCAGTGCCCTAGATTCTATACTGTGGGGATGGACAGTGGAACTCTGTTCTGTGAGTTCCTTCTTTGTAGCTGCCACCACGACCATTGCAACAACTGGTAGTCCTTTACTCCAATGTTCCCTTCCTACTGGTGGAGCCAGAATCTTGACTGGTCTCTTGGGGATTGGCTCAGTTGCATCAAGTTCCTTCCATGCTTACTTAGATGCCATATCAATAAGTTCATCAGCAGGTGGAGTAATCCAGCAGGTACACAGACCAGTCCCGACAGCTTCCAGAAATATTGACTCCTTAGGAGTTGGGTTTTAGGCAGACAAACCACCCTTCTGTTCAAGGATCTCAAGGATGTTTCCAAATGAGACATCATTGGATGGTGATTTGGGAGATCCTTCTCCCTCATCAAAGTCAGCATCCTTATGACAGACTCCTGGGGAGAGTCCAAGTGCCTCCTCTTGCATGTCCTTTTCCTAGGGACTTCTTTGGTGGGATGATCAGGAGAAGTATCAGTAGAGATGACAATACCTGGTTGGGTGGTCTGGAAGCTTTGGGCTGGCTGTCCCCATGGAGTAGAATGCTGAAGATCACGGTGCAAAGTCAGCTGAGATGTCAAGGGTGGATCTAAGAGGGAAGGATGCATCTGACCTGCTGGGGCAGAGAAAACTTTCATCACAACCTCAAAAGCAGACTGCTCAGGACAGGAGGAAGTCAAAGGAGCCAAGAAAGTGAGTTTCTGGCCCCCACCTCCCTCTTCTCTGAGAGCTATCTGCCTGAGGTGGAAGCCATAGCCAAGCTGTCCAATGCCAAAGTTCTGAGAGGAAGAGACAGCTCTGAAAATCTTGGAGTCAATCCTGGCCATGTGGATCCAACCCAGAAACTTCAGCTCTGAGAGTCATCCAGATCTGAAGATGTCAGGACTGGTGCACTCAGAGTAACAGTCAGATCCAAAGACAATGCTCTCTTCAGATCCGACCCAGAAGAGCCTGTAACACTCAGATCCAAGGACTCTAACACCACTGGTTGGGTCAGAGAAGGAGTTATTATTAGTGGAGTAGTAGATGGACGGTGCTCCTGACCTGAAGGTGTAGGAACTGTGAAGACTCCCTTCTGAAATTGCTCCGTGAAGAATCCCTTCATCATCCTTTCCAATTCTGCCTCTGTGAGACTTTTGGAGGAACAAGAAGACACCACCAAAGGAGACTTAGAGTGTTGTTCCAAAAAAAGGAAGGGCACCCTGGATGGTACCAGATCCATGCTGGGCAAATACACAGTACATGGCTATGGTTTAGGATCTGGGGACATTGGATCTGTAGTGCATTTTGTCAAATCGGAGGTAGGATTTGCCAGATATCTGATCGGATCTGAAGATGGGCGGATCCCAAGAGATGTCAGATCCAGTTTTGACTGCTTTTTCTTTGGTTCTGATGAAGTTGCAGCAGAAGAATCTGAAGATCTGGACCTTTTTGAAGGGTCCTTGGATTTTTCCTTGGGAATATTGAACTCCAGAGATGGCCTGAGAGAAAGAAGTTGGCAAGAAATCTTTTAATACTGACTCGATTTTTTCTTTCTGTTAAAGTTCTGGGGTTGAACCTACTGCAAATGTCACAGTCTTGGTCCAGGTGCTCAGACCCTAAACAGTACACACAAAGTGTGGGCATCCAAAACCGGCATCTTTTATTTAATTATTTATTTAACATTTTTGTTTACCTGGAAAGTCCAACTTGGAATGAGCCAATTTTCAGTGGTGGCGGAGGGAGAAATGCTCCAGACACATCTTTTGTAACAACAGATGGCTCAAAATTTCTTTTTAACTATCCAAACAGTAATGATCTAAGTACTGCCACTAGTAAAAGGAAAATGCAGAGAAATAATCTAGAATTTTTTTGTTTTTCAAAGGAAGAAAGTTTAACTATAAAATCAGAAAAAAAACAGGGTAGGAGGCCTACCAATAATATCAAGGCTACACTATCTAGTGTAATAAAGTGTAGAAGGATATATAGAGGTGAGAGATAATCAGGAAAAGGAATAAACCTTTTAGCGAATATGGAAAGTTATGAAAGGTTAAGCATTTGAAGAGCAAAATTTGAAAAACTTTACTTATCTCGATGAAATAGCCTGAGTGCCAAGGAGACCATGTCTACACTGAAAACAACAAACGAGATCTGGGGGACATTAGGCATAGTAAATTATGGGTAGGCAAGGAGATAGATAGTTTGTTGGTGACCACAAGTTAGTGTAATGACCGAGTCCTATCTGAGCATTGCATCTGAACCCATCTGTTGTGGAATGAATGAAAATTGACATCATCATATTAAATGTTAAACCCTATTCCCTTTACAATTCCAGAAGTTTTGAGTTATAAGTCTCACATCTTCTATGAAAAAAAAAAAACACGTAAATCATGCAATAATTCTGAAGTTTACCTTTAATACCACAAATCACATACAGGCAGCTGTTGGAAGGTCGAAATACCATTTGCAAGATAGCAAATATGCGACTCCCATATATGCACCTCGCTTAAGGTCGCAAGTAGAATTCCATTCGCATATTAAACAATCGCACATATACAGCACGACCTTAAGCAATGTTGCATACGTCATAACGTATCTCCGGCATCCTGTGAAACATTTCCTGGTCCCAACATAGTTTGATCTGCACATTGATAGTGACGTTTTGTAGTTTAGAATTAATATTTGAATTGGACGATCACACGCTAACAGTTGGCATAAACGTGTAATGTTGCTATGGCATACGAAGTGGTATAATGTGTAGTAGATGTTATGTTTGTATGATGCAGTACTATGGAGTAGGGAATGTGTATTACATGTGTTACAGGCTGGGGAAGGAACTTCACAGGACTATGCACCAGGCAAAGTGAATTCAGTATACAGCACAAGTAGGACTCAGAAGGAATGGGAATTGTTGCTAGTTGACGGGTGTCAGTATTACCAAGAAAAGGCCGTTCAGGTCAAGCAGTATTGGTGTTGTGCAAGGAAAAATAAAGAAAGGTGTAAGGGTAGACGCGTAACTGAAGCAGATGTACATGGCTATAGGTTGATGAAAAGCACACCACATTAGCATGCCCCTGATGTAGTACAAGGGGAGGTGATGAGAGTAAAAGAACAGTTGAAACATCGTGCTGAGCAATCTGTGGAGGACCCCTGCAAAATAGTTGCAGAAGTCCTAGCCGGTACTTCAACCGATGTTGGCAATGAGTTACCATATACCAGTGCCCTAAAGCAAACCATTGGGAGGCAGAGGTACAGGAAGAAATTGGATATGTGCAAAGGTTTCTGAACTGTCAGGGAGTTGAGTGCTACCTTTGAAGACTGTTTCCTTTATTATCATAGTGCAGATAACGAACGTGAAACCAATGTTGTTGTTATAACCACCGGGGATAATTTGAATATGCTTTGTGAGTCAGAATACCTAATGGCTGATGGGACCTTCCCTATCAGCACTACTGAATGTAGACAAGTGTATACCTTATACTGCACACTGAGAGGTGGAGTGAACAGAAAGGTGGTACTTGTTGTGTATGGGATATTGCCCAGCAAAAGTGAGAGATGTTATGATATGTTTTGGAGAATAATTTTGAAATTGTGCAGTGAAAATTAATTTAGATTACTGCCTAATATGGTGTTAACTGATTTTGAAAGGGCTGCGGTGAATTCTATTCAGAAACATCTGCCTAACACATTAACCAACGGTTGTTAGTTTCATCTGTGTCAAATTGTGTGGAGAAATATACAACATTTACATTTGGCAGGACACTTTGGAAGCAGTATATCCTTTGCAATGCTGTGCAAGGAGATACCTGCATTAGCGTTTGTTGCACCTGGGGACATATGTAATATGTTCCTTATGATTGAAGCTGACATGCCAGAGGAGGGTAAGCCATTGCGTAACTTTTTTAAGGAGACCTATATATATGGCAGACCACTGCACTATTGTATGAGGGGTAATACAAGTGAACGAGTGCCTCCTTTGTTTGATTGCACCTTTTGGAATCATTACGATACTAGTGGTATGGGCTACCCTCATAGCCAGAATGCAGTTGAGGGTTGGCACAGGTGGCTACATAGTTTGTTGGGTAAGAAAACACTTTACATGCTTGATATACTACAAGCTGTGCAACTCGAGCAAAATCATGTAGATGATTTGAGACGTAGGCTTTTGTTATGTCTGCCTTCCTCACCAAAACATAGGAGATTGTTGGATAAAGAAGCATCATTTACAAATCTACTGGCAAAACGTACTGAGTTCACTCCTAGGGGATTTGTTAAATTAGTTGCAAAATACTGCTCCTTCTTATGACTTTATTCATCGTGTCAGTCTGTATTTGTGGATCACATCACTTTCTGGGGGATTACTGACACAGAATACAAATGATACAGCTATACATTGATTAATGTGAACACGGGACTGTTTTGTGGCATGTTCATTGAAAGAATCACTGTTACTGTTTGCTTTTATATGTATGGCTTGATGGACAACACAGGGAGATGTGTGTGGTGGTGTAATTCAAAAAAGAGGGAAAAACATTTGAAAAAAAAATTCCACTGTGATTTTCGATGTTTTTGCATTTTCATGGTTATTTTCTCGTGCATAAAAGTGGCTGATATGCATGTTCACATATGTGCAATTCACGTTTTTAAAGGTAAACCAATTCTAATGCCCCTCTCCTACTTGAACTACATATGGTTTACATTCCCGAAAACAAACCTTATTCAGTTACAGATTTTCTTTCAGTCCTTCCCGTTTTTACCTTATCTTCCCATCAAACCATACATCCACAACCTCTTTTCCTATTTTTGCACATGGGGTGCGGGTGTCACCTCAACAGTGGCAATCATCTAGTGCTAGGGTTTGCACCATCAGGTAGTTAGCCCTGCAACAGTAATTCTTCCACACCACCCACTCACATGCACACTCACACCTATGGCCAATTCAGAGTGTCCAATCCACCTACTCCATATCTTTGGAATGTGGGACATTCTGTGTAAATTTGTAAAGTAATTCTTTAGACATCTCCATGCTCACAACACCATTTACCACTTCATCATCTTAGTAATTAAATGTGCTACACAAGAAAATGTTTATCTCTGGTTTAGACAATTTCCCTTGTGGTTTATTTCTTAAAGTGTTAGCCCCTTTCTTCCTTTCCACTTCAACAAATGTATTTCCTTTCTCTATAACTTTAGGTGAAACATCCTTCACTGTACCAAGGGTTCATTATCACACATATCTGGTCACTTCCACCTGCATTGTCTTCATATTTTGCAGCAACAATGATTCCCAAAACTGTCAAATTTTCTTGACATATCAATTTCTGCATCTCCATGGCCACAGTATTTTAAGACTGAAAAGTAACATTTATACAGGTGTACCTTTGAACAAATCTCCCCAAAAATACCAAAGATTGTGGTTTAGTGCAAGCTTTGTTCAGATGTTTGTAAACACACATAAAAATAGTTTGGTATTTTCAGTGGAAGGCAAGCCTGAAAATGAAAATGCTCACATGCATGCCCCATGTGAGTTCTACACCCCCACTTCATGTTACTTAAATCAACTCCAAGTTTATCATTTCTTGGATAAAAGACACATATTTATTTATTTAAAAAAGTATTTGTGCTACTTATTTTTTTCCTGTGAATTATGAGAAAAGCATTTGAAACAAGTTTATTTATTTAACATTTGTTTACTGGAAAAGTCCAGCTTGGAACAAAGCCAATATTGAGCAGAGACCCAGAGAGAAACACTCCAGATGCATGTCTTTGTAACATGGGAGGAAACCAGAGTACCCAGAGAAAAACCTACACAAATGCAGGGAGGACATGCAGATTTTGCACAGAAAGCACTCCGGCTGAGAATCAAGCCAAAGAACCTCTTGTTGCAAGGTGACAACACTACCTATGCACCACTGCATCATGTATGAATTGATATAATTTCAATTCATCTGTCAATAGCAATAATATCCCCTTTCATACAGCATGAGGCCTACATTTGGTGAATACAGTTGTCACTCAGGTGATTTAAACAGTGTATAACAAGACAAGTAATCGCAGTACAGTAGTGTTTGAAAATGTTTCTTTGTATAGCACTGTATCTTAAAATAACATAACATTCTTAACTGAATGTAAAATTGCAAATACCCTCAAAAACTAAAAATTCAAATCACAAACATTATTGCACCTTTCCAGTGTGGGAAGCTGTGTTCCCCAAAATCTTTTTATGTGCTGTTATTTTGAGGTCAAGTCCCCTCATCTAAGGGAATATACTATTAAAATATCTCCTTTTCCAACATGTATCATTCAGGTTAGAGCTTTATGATGATTACTTGTCAAAATTCTCAGTGAACCTTTGTAACAGCATTCCAAGCTATACAATCAAAAAAAGCAGTTATGGTTATCCTGCATAAAACACGCACATATTTACACTTCTAAAAGTACCAAGTACTAGGAAGATAATAGAAATTACTGGGGCACAATTTAAAATTTTAACCTCCAATCTCCCTCTACTATATTCCCAGTTTATTAGGTACTATGGTCAGTTCATTCAGCAGCACACATCTCTGTGTTTCAGGGAATCATTTCTACACAAAAAGCAAGAGTCATAGATGTTTTTGTCTTCCTAGTGAATTGCAACTGCATCAAACATACTCCACTCATTTGATTTTGTGCTGTAATACATGAGCCAAATAATGGTCTGAACATTGTTTAATTTGGAAACAAAACTTCAACATGTCTTTCTCTACCCAAATATATCATTGCAGATATATCAGCTGGTCAGATCTTTGAATCAAAAAAACATTTTTTTTTAACAAAAATCATTGAAAGGTTCAAACAGTGTTCCTCTTTAATGGCAACCTTTTAGAGTGTGCATCTTTGATGCTATTTACTGTTGAAATATCCATGGCTGTCTCATTAGATTATGCCTACACTGATCCAGCAAAGCAAAGTATTCAACCAGTTCTGAGACTTGAATCCCACGAACCACCCACACAGTATGCAGTTTACAACTGTGCCTTCATTAGGCCATGTTATTTTCCATACAGCTGAAATGGTTAGAAAACTGTTGCTTTCAGAAATTTAGAGACGCTTCTCACAACTTACACATTCTCCAAATTCTCACTAGCGTTATCTACACAGCAGAACATCAGCAGCTGTTTTTTCTAAGCCATAACAGTCATTTCTTTTGAAATACCTTCAACATGAAGACCCAGTCTAGAAAATGTCATTTGTGCTTCTGCTTGTGAACATTGTTTCACTACAGTTACTGTTTCAGATTTTGTACAAAACATCCTAAATCCACTGGTCTTCGGCTGCTAAAAGGTTGCATATCCCCTCTCTCAACCAACCACACATAAGTTCTGAAACCCTACCATGAAAAAAGTAGTTTATTTTTCACAATATCTTGGGAAAATTTCTTCTCATTTGCAGAAAAGATCATCTAGTATCTTCCCATGAAGCAGGCCATAGGCCTAGTGGAACCAATCCAGGGAAGAAAAAATAAGTAAATAAACAATTCACATAATTCTGTGCAGCGAGTCACTTTGTGGTGCCATGTTATACAACACGCTCTACTACTATGTCACCAGGGATTATTTGTGAGCCTAACCATGGTCTACGAGGTGGATTTCATCTGTTTCATAATTTTATCAGCAGAGATTTCAGTACTATTTCTTTTTACCTACTAATTCTTTTACCAGTTGTTTCATGAAAAGTGGTCAAATGTTATGGTCATCTATGATCATTATGTAAGGATTTTTGTTCTGGGAAGCAGATATTTCCAACTAAAATATTAAATAATGTGTCATTTTTGTTCTTGTTAACTAAACGTCTTTACTAGCAGTACAGGTGTGTGTGTCTCCCTAGCTGAAGTGTCAGTTGTATAAATTATATATTTATAAACATTCTACTACATTCACAGATAATACAGAGTAATTTCTTGAATTAGAACAGTATGTGATGGACTTATACCTGTGATTTTTGTGTAAGGAAAATAATGATTCTAATAATAGTTAGGTTTTGGTTTGGCATAATGGTTTAGGTCTTGTATACATACATATATACATACATACAAATATTTCGAGCACGGGCATTAATGCCCTTCTAGCTTGCCAATATAACAAAACACTTGCTCCCATAATAAGTATCCAGACTGTTCTTTAAAATATCTAAACTAGTACTTGCTTTAATATAAGTCTATTTCATGCATCAGCTGTTCTGTCAGAGAACCAATTAGCACACTTCTCATTCCTATAGAATCTCCTACATAGGTTGTCTGGTGGTTCTCTAGCACTTTTTGTTAACCCTAAACATTCCCAGAGGTAGTTGTCACTAAACGCCCTATATACCTGAATAAGATCTCCTCTTAGATATCTGTAAGAGACACTGTACAAGTTCAGATATTTTAGTCTTTCATAATAACTTAAATTTTCACATCCATTGATGTTCTTGGTATATTTCCATTGTACTCTTTCCAGTTTACTCATGCTTGTTTTCTTATTGAGTTTCCATATTGTAATTCTATACTCAAGTTTGGGTCTAATGTAACTAACAAATAATGACTTCATTATTTTTGATTTCCTAAACTTTATAAATCTTTTTATGCAGCCTATAGTTCTATAACTATCATTAACCAATTGGCTGATATGATTAGAAAAACTCATAACTGAATCTACCCATATACCTGGATCCTTAAATGAGTCTACATTTTCAATTACTGTGTGCTGTATTAAATATTCACCTTTCAGTTTATGCCTACCAAATCTCTTATGCTTAGTTTTTGACATATTTATCAGCATATTATTCCCCTGTGCCCAAATGGTCAATTTAGTCAAGTTATTTTGCAGACATGCCTTATCTGCAGCACATGTAATCAGTTTACCCAATTTTATGTCATCTGCATATAGACCATAGAACACCTTAGATGAAAAAATTAGGTCTAAAAGATACAATCTAAACAAGTAAGGGCCTAGGACAGAGCCCTGTGGGACACCTTGACTGTAACCAAGGATTTCATCTGTCCAGTTGCTGTATGATACTTGCCATGTCCTAGTTGTAAGCCATGCAGCTATCCATTTTATCAAGAGTATATCAATACCTAGTTGTACTAATTTATTGATCAGTGTTATGTGTATGGCCCTGTCAAATACTGAAGTTAAATCTATATAAATTACATCACAGCACAATTTTTCATTCATAGCTGTTATTATATTGTTATAGAACATCATGTTACAGGTGATAATAGTTCTGCTTTCAACATATGCATGCTGATATATGGTTTCAAGTCCCAACCTATCCAGTTCTGATAATAACTTATTCAATATTACCTTCTCCATTATTTTTCCACAACATGAAAGTAGACTTAAGGGTCTATATGACTCTAGATTTGTCCTACTCCCATTTCCCTTAAAACAGGTTTAATAAGAGCATGTCTCCAATTTTGAGGAATCTCTCCATAGTTATATGACCTAGTGAACAATAAATATAATGGTACTGTAAGTTCTTGCTGAAGTGTTCTCAGGTCATTACTACTAATTCCATCTCCTACCTGTGCTTTGTTTGGATCCAGTTTGCACAGTTCTTTTTCAATATAATCTAATTTGATTCCAGTATCTGGAGTTACCTGGATGTCACTAGGACACCTTACCACCCCTTTTGTGGAGCCAAACTGTTTTGCATAAGATTTTGTAAGTATATCTATAATATGTTGTGTCTGACAATAAATTTTAGAATTTGCACACAGTTTATCAATTTGTGCGTCTTTACTCCTTCCACATCTTATGTATCTATAAAAAGGTTTCCTAATATGCTCAATATCTTTATATAGAATTTCTTCAAATTTTTATTGATCTTGTCTCACACTATGCTTAATGTGTTTGTCCAGCTTGTTTATTTCAGTTTTCAAACTTGTAGTTCAAACTCTCTTCCATTTCTTATTTTTTTGTCTCTCACCTTAATCCGATATCTTGGTTCTTATGGAAAAATATCCGCCTGATGTTGTATGCCTAGATCCTGATGTTAAACTTTTTTTTTTTGATATTTTGCACTCAAACAATTTCTCTTTCAAAACTTTCCACATTCTATCTGCAGTTTTTCCACTGAACACCTCACTCCAGTTAATTTTACATAGTGACTGTTTTATTTGCATATAATCTGTAATTAGCCTTCTGTGCATTGGCTTAGATTTCAGTTTAGCAGAATTATCTAGCAACAAATCAATCTTTATAAGTCCAAGATCACTGCACATCACTGATGGTAAAACTTGACTTGAAGTTACAGTAATTTCTTTGGGAACACAAACAATGTCTAGTATGTTCCGTCCCCTGGTAGTTTTTTTACAATTTGAAGCAATTGTTGTTCCTGAATATATGCTGTGAATAATTTCCTTACTAACGTTGTAGAATCAATATTATTCTAATCTGTTTCTGGTAAAGGTCTTCAGCTCAAAGACACAAGGTACAGATATTGGCTAGGCTTAAAATGACCCTTCACAGCAGGTAGCCCTAGCTTTTACCTATGAATGCCTATCTGTTAACCAGGTAAGCCATTGGACATGTAATCGTCTTTCAGGGTAACCTGGGAGCAACTCCTGGTTAAGTGAGGTAATCAAGTCCTATACCAGAGGCACTACAGCTCGCAGCATTAACCTGCTGTAACAATTCCTAGTACCCCAACTATACAATGACCACACAGCATTATTTTCTCTGTTTTATTTTAATATGGTACATGTAGCTTTGACTCTATTTTTATATTTCTTAATTGGAGGTTTTTATTTTAAATTTCTGAATTTAGTCCACTGTGTTTTTCCTTTCAGTGGCAAAGAATTATCTGGACCAGAACAAGAACAAAAGTCTATTAAGCAGTATAAACCATACATATATTTTCAGTAGTTTTGTTAAATGATTTATATCATAAAATGGTGAAAGCATTTTTATTCCTCATTACATTGTAATTGGTCCATTTTAGACACAAGGAGTGGTTATTCAGTCTTAAGAAGTTAAATTAAATGAACTGGTTATGGTGACACCATATGAGCATTTTATTTCTTCACTTCTCATATAGATTTGCCATCTTAAAATAAATAAATGGTTAACAGGCATTTCCCATTCTTACTGCGGTTAAACATAAAATATTAATAATCTGCATCACTTAATATTCTCTATATTCATCAGCTGATAAAGTGTCATTACCCTTGTTCAGCTAGTATAATTACTTGTTTCTTACACTAAACATCTCAAAGCTTTTCACAAACTGGTACAGAAAACACTCTTCAGCAAATGTTTTAAGCACAATTATTGACCCTCTTAAACAGCATGCTTTCAGAACATTAAAGCTGGAGTTCATGTGGTGATGAAATAAACAAAGTGCTCCCTGCTAGGATGGAACAGTTAAAGTAGAAATTACATGTGAAAAGCCAACACAGAGGATTAATGTTTGCAAGTGCTTATACTTCTAAAGCCTCTGCATTAATATTTCTGTCTGACAAGGTAATGCAAGTTAAAAATAGTTATTAGGCTATCCGAACAGGTTTATATAAAATAGTCAGTAGTCCTGCTGTAAACAATGACTGAATAGCTGCATCCTCTATCTTCTAATAACCATCTTCCAAAGTCATTAATAGTGCACAATTAGCAATCATGCTTTCTAATTTATCATCAAAGAGAAAAAAGTAATGTTTTATTGTTTTATTAATTAGTTTATTCATTTAGACATTCTGTAAAAGAATTTCAGTTAAAAGAATTTCAGTTTTAAAGAATGGTGTCTCGGAGAAATGCAGGAGTCCTAATCACCAATTACTATTATTTTCAGATTCATTTGATGAAGCTACGGGGTTATTCAGAAAGAAGTATAATGAGACCTTGTTGCAATAAGTAGTGTGACCCACAGAGCACAATGCAGCCCAGAGAGGATTAGATATGCACATAGCTGGTATTAGGCGCCACTGAACCCTCCAGTCACAGGGGCCCCTAGTCCTGGTGGCCTCCAACTACAGCAAGTTGTCTTAGTTTGATATTTTGTTACAAGTTTGTCAAATCAACAAAAGTTAGTACAGCAACTTTGTTTACTTAACAAACCTGGTGGGTACTAATGACTCTTTGGATGAAGAATCCTAAGGATTGGGAACCACTCCTTGTCCTTAAAAATTCAAAGATATCACTTTTGTCAAGTTGCAGGCTTCATAATTTTATTAACTGTTTTACCACTGATATCATGTCCTTAGCTTAAATAAATCATACTGATAGGCATTCTCTCCACTAAAACTATCATAGCCGGCTTTATGTACCCACAGTACCAGCTGCTGCATGTAGTGCCTTCATCAACTTTGACTGTATGGGGACCTTTTTAAAGATCCAGCTGGTTGGGAGAAGGGGAGGAAAAAACAGATAATACATGCACTTTATCTTAAACAGTGTTGTGATAAAACCCTGTTAGGATAAAACCGGTAATCACTGAATTAGCATGATCAAGGTAACTCCTAGAGATTAGCAGCCCTGAGTGATCAATCTCTGTGCCTACCTGAGATTTTAAGAAGAGCAGTTGCTCTTGAACTTCAGAGGTAGTTTTCTCTTTCAGGATGTTTTTATAAATACTGGGAGGATATGATACAGGTATTATAATTCTCAACTTTGCCCAAGAATTCTAGGCAAAACCAAAAATACTGGAAGAATAAAGGATTAAAATTAGGAACACCTTTTAACTTTCTCTAATTCACTTAAGTTAATACAATAACATGTTTTGCATCGACATGCATTTTTTAGACATAAGAAATATGAAACTTTAAAGTATGGTATTAGTGGCTGCCAATAATCCTGAAAAAATTACCTACAAATCAATTTTTTTATGAGGAATAGTGCAAAAATATGAGGTCAAAATCAGAGACATTCGATGAAATCAGGGACAGTGACAGATAATCATTACTCCGGATGAGTTGATGAGTCCTAAACAATAGTTATTGACCTGGTGTGGCAGTACCAGTGCTGCACAATGTACTGCAAATTGAAACCCATACTGGTGTGGCTTATGCTTGTGTGTGTGTGGAGAGGGGCTGTGCTGTGGTGTAACAGTAACACGTTCACTGTACTATCTATCACTTTCTATCACAAACATCATCAACTTGTGTGTGTGGGGAGAGGGGTTGCATTTAAGAGTAACAAGTTGACTTTAATCTCTTTCACTTACCATCACAAACATAGACCTTACACAAAGTAGGTGGTGACCTTTGGTGGTTTGGCAAAAAGGGGATGTGTATAAAATCAACTGCTCATTGCCACAGTGTCATGGTGAGTAGCATTACCATTTCACAGTGCTTTTCTTTGGTTGAGTTTTTCACTGTGTCTTTTTCTGTGTGAAGTCTGCATGCCCTGTGTGTGTGTGTGTGTGTGTGTGTGTGTGTGTGTGTGTGTGTGTGTGTGTGTGTGTGTGTGTGTGTGTGTGTGTGTGTATGTATGCATGTGCATGCAAAAAATATCTTGGATTTTTATCTCTGCACACACATAATAAGCTAGGCACATACATAACTCTTCTCAGAATCAGTAAAATGAAGTTAACAGATAATTATGTTTCACATTTATGGCATACATCCCAGAACACTCAGACCTTCAAAACTTCTAGGGTATGGGGACTCAACACCCCAGACTGTATAACTGGTTGGTGATATGTATTTAGTGGTGACCTCTGCCCTCAAATGCATCCATTCTAAAACAAAGTCTACTCAGAGGTGTGCACAAGTAGTCATTATAGTTTGTATTGGAATGGGAACAGTACAGTAATTTTTTTCTTTCACTTTTCTCACAGACCTCAAAGGTGTACAAAGATGGTTAAACGTTCTTGCATGATGGCAGTGGACTGTCTATACATTCTGTGATCATTATTCTTTTTGTGTTCCTCACAATTACACATCAGGTACATATACGTGTTGTTGTCTTTGAGGCTAGGGGGTGAGCGGAGTGTAGAATCATGTTACGTATGTGCATTACAGCAGTCGCTTGAAATACATATCTGTTGTCTTTTAAACCTCTGCTTTCATCCTAGAATAACAGCAGAGGGATGCATAGACAGTGACTGTCTTCTTTTTAGGAGTGGGTAGGGAGGCAGACAGTATTCCAAGATAGGATTTATGTATCATGTCAAACATTTGGCTTGTTGGTTTTCTGTGAGCCATTTTGTCAGCTTTAAACATTAACCCTTGGGCACAAACTATATTTTCCTTGAAAGAAAAAAATAAGATTGAATTATTTTCTTACTCTTGATTTTTTTCCATGCCGCTAATGGATTGTAAGGATTGGAAAATGTTCTAAAATGTACCTAACAGCATCTATAATCCTATGGTTTCTGGGCCTCTGACAACCAATTGAATTATTTCTTACACAGTTATTACCATGCTATCTTGGCAAGGTATGGTGTGTTGAAAGGATGCAAGGAGAAGTAGAGCTGAACAGCAACAATGAATTTCTTTTCTTAATCATAAATATTGTTTAAGTCATCATTGGATGAAAAGGTTGCAAACAAAAAAATAAAATTAAGTGCATATAGAAATTAATGACTTCTTCAAAAAGCCAAAGAATAAGTAAAATGTGTGAAAAGGAAAAAAAAGTAATGTGACTGATGTGGGGAGATCAGGATGGGAGAAAAGTGAGTGGGAGGTGAAGCAGTAGGCAGTGGGGGGCACCATGTAGCCTTTTGCTTAGGGTTCCATTTTGCCTAAGGCCAACCCTGTTCATAGGGTTGTTGTAATGTATCATCACGGCAGCTAAATGCCAGTCACTGTCAATGCCCCTCTCTGAAATGGGCCAATATACTATGGAACATATGCCTCTCAAATTGTAAGAGCATTGTAGCTGCAGTTCAGTCTATGAGTGCTACTCCTAAAATTCCTAAAACTCTGCAGCATGAACTAAAAGATTGTTTAGAAGGGGTGATACTTACATTGCAAGTATGCATAGGGCCCCAACTTGACAATTACTAGGGGACCACAAAATGCAAACACCAGCCTTGAATATGCAAATGTAGCACAGATATATCAGGGATAGTGCGTATAAACAAACTAATTTAAAAACACGAACAATTAACATTTATTATTAACAAGGAAAAACAGATATGTAAATATTCTCGGTCCTTCCTGGAAACAAATAATAATGTGGAGTTCAATTGTAATGATTTACTTGTCACAGCTGATGCGAAGGACCTCTATAGAAGTATACCACAACAAATTGATATATCCTAGGTGGTTGATTTCTTGCATTTGAAGGGTGCTAGCCAGGATGTAATTAATTTAATAGAGGAATTATTAGAATTAATTTTGAGTAACAACTATATTTTATTTAATGGTAATTATTAAAAACAGAATTCTGGAGTTGCCATGGGCTCCCCTTGTGTGTGTGTGTGTGTGTGTGTGTGTGTGTGTGTGTGTGTGTGTGTGTGTGTGTGTGTGTGTGTGTGTAGGGGGGGGGGGGGGGGGCATTTGCAAACATTGTAATGGCCTACTGGGAAAACAAATACATTTTATTCTGGTGACTGGAGTAAATTTTGCAAACTGTATATATGTTTTTTGGATGATATTTTTATCATTTGGGAAGGCAATGATATAGAGGTGAACAATTTTTTGCATTATATCAATATTTCAACTGATTTTTTGAAATTTACTTATGAATACATCCTTAACAGTATGGCTTATTTGGGTGTGTTTTTCAGCAAGGACTTCATAAATAAGTGTTATGTATCTTGGATATGTAGAAAAGAGACCTATTCAAACAGCTTGTTACATTTTTCCAGCTTACATCAGTTTAGTCAAAACAAATCAATTATAAAGGGACAGCTGGTTAAGGATGCGAGAATGGTCACTACAGACACAGATTTCAATAATGAATATGAATTATTATACAATATGTTTACAGACAGAGGATACCCAGCACCTTTAGTACATGAAATAATTGTTGAAGTAAGGCAAAAAAGAACATATGGCTCTTTTAAACCAATTTTAAGATCTTTGACTGGTAGTATGATGGAGAATATAGCTGATGATATGTGTTTAACATCTGCAATAGTATTTAGGTCTGATGATGAAATTAATTGCAATGTTGCTTTTATCACCACATTTAGATTGAATAGTAAGGATAGTGAAGGTATTTTTAAGAAAAACTGGTCAATGTTATTAGAGGACAGTGAATTGAGACAAAAAATAAATGATAGGCCATTTTTTGTGTATTGTAGAGGTCAGAATTTAAAAATCAGTGTTGGAAAATACATCAAAAATGTGTAACAGACAAAATGTGGGGATGAAGAAATGTGTTTTTTTGTAATTATTGTGGATTTATTTGTAAGAATTATGTTTACTATAAGAAATAGAGAATATTGAATATATAAAAAATTCAAATGTGAATCAAAAGCCCTAGTATACTTAGCCAGGTGTAATGATTGTCCATGCTATTATGTTGGTAAAACTGAATGTAGAGTAAAGGACAGAGTCTACAAACATGTATATGGTATTAGGAGAAATAATCCAAATAATGCTTTGGCTCGACATATTACAGAATATCCAGCACATTCTTTTAAGTTTATGGCCATTGACAATGTCGAATTAGATGCCAGAACGTGCATGTTTATTTTGAAGAAGAAGGAGTTATTTTGGCAACTAGAATTAAATTCTTGTGCTTGGCCAGGTTTAAAAGATATATTTTCTATTACATGTTTATTAAAACTTAAGGCATTTTCATTTTAATTAATTCTTTTGAGTGTTTTTATATTGTTGTTGTATCAGTCTTAATGTTCCTGAACTTATTTGATTTTGGCTGCTAAGCAGGGTTGGGCTTGGTTAGTGTTTGGATGGGAAACCCCTTGGGGAACATCAGGTGTGTGTGTGTGTGTGTGTGTGTGTGTGCGTGCGTGCGTGTGTGTGTGTGTGTGTGTGTGTGTGTGTGTGTGTGTGTGTGTGCATATATATATATATATATATATATATATATATATATTCATACTTTTATGACATGATTTATACATATGTGTATTTATTTCTGGTGGGAATAATAATTAAGTTATTTTTAGGACTTTGTTTAAACTATGTGCAAATTATTGTTATATGACATTTATTTATATATAAATATATTTATGTGAATTTTATTTGTACTTGGAAGACATGGTCGGGAGTTTTATGTGGTCATAGTTTTACACAAGTGCAAGTGTGAATGTTGTTTGTATAGGTACATGCACCTTTAAATGTGTTTATTCCTATGCATACAGCTTGAGCTGCTCTGACTGGACAATACTGTGAGAGGTCACATTTAAATTCATTATATAACACCTATTAATTTCAGTTGCTTTATCTGATAAAGTCTACGTGTATAAGTGG
Organism: Protopterus annectens; assembly: GCF_019279795.1. Classification (NCBI taxonomy): domain Eukaryota; kingdom Metazoa; phylum Chordata; order Ceratodontiformes; family Protopteridae; genus Protopterus; species Protopterus annectens. The sequence goes on from NC_056736.1 coordinate 166,801,084, forward strand.
ATGAAAGGGCTTATCATTTTAATTTGTTTATCAAATAAATTGTTTTTAACTTTCTGGAGGTGTCCAGTGTCGATCCTGTTCCCAGGAGTTATATTGGGTCTACTTCTATTCGCTGACATCCCATTTCACTGAAACCCATTTCGCTGACAGCCCCATTTCATAGACAAAAGTAATCAGGGCATAAACCTGGGATTTGCCCCCCTCCCCACTGTTGTGCGACTGTGGAGTTGTAATATATAGTTGGGGGGTGGGGGTGTGGGGGGCGAAGCCCCCCACCTTGAAAGTTTGTCTATGAAATGAGCTGTCAGCGAAATGGGTTTCAGTGAAATGGGATGTCAGCGAATAGAAGTAGACCCGTTATATTATAGTATGGTATAATGAAAGCCTGCAGTCACAAAAACAGCATTCACTATGCATAATCATGGGTTGTAAAGATATTAGCATGCAGAAAGTGTGTCCAGTGTTAATGAATGTCTACACTTGACTCAAGACACCTCACTGCTCTAATCCCATGTAAGGGCTACACAGCAAAGTGCTGATTGTATTTCTGTATAAATGTAAAGGAAAAGGGAATGACAAGAAAATTAGAATGGGGGATCAGCAAGCAGGGAGACACATATATATATATACTTTTTGGTGAAATAGGTATCCTTTTCTACTTTAATAAGAAACATAGAGGGGGAAGGTAGCATGGAGAAGGTGTGGGTAGAAAGGATAGTATGGGGTGGCAGCAGGGTCAGAGTTGCAAACATAAAATGCAAACAAAAACTAACAAGGGAGGTAAGGCCAAACAAAGGGCCAACAATGGAGATTGACAGGGGGGTGGACAACTGATGATGGGGAGGATGGGACTTTAAACATGAGGTGGAGAAGAAACTCAATGATGGGAGATAGCGTTGTGTGAGGATGGCCAGCCAACCTGCTCTGAGGAAAACCCAACCAGAAGACAGTCAATTTCATGGCTGATTTCATCAGTGGGCTTTGCCTCTGTTGGGCTGATGGTAAGACTCATCCAGCTACATAACTCTTACAGTTGCATAAAGAGATTATCCAGGGTATTGCTGCAGGCATCAAACCAATGGTCCTCATTAGTCTTCAACATCTGCAGAGCTGCGTTCCAGGTGACCCTGAGGACCCCTCAGTGTCACTCTCCAATGAGAAGCTTACTGAAGAAGTAGCAACAGAGGCAGCCAGAAAGCCCTTGAGGTCACCTTCCAAAGGGTATCCTTTGTCACTCTGCAGACAGACAGATCTATGGACTGCAGGAGATCAAGAGAATGGCATAATGGCCGATGCAGAGTGTGATGGCTACCTTGTCTTTGCCTGTTCCATGGTCAATCCTGCAGAAAAAAAGAAAATAATAAAGAAAAACAAAACAGTAAAGCAACATAATTTAAGAAGTGCAAAAGAGAACAAAACAGGACATAAATACAATGGCCATTGGCATTGCACAGTTTATTAAATGGAAGGAGAGACAACAGTCAGTAAAGCAATGCAAAACAACACTCAGGGAAGCAATGCAAAACAATGGCAATAGAGCAGATGATAAACCAGAGAAAACAAGCAGGTATTAATAAAACAGTACCAGATAATAGCTCAGTAGCTGGAGGAAAAGCAATCTACAATGCCATTGAGCAACTAAGCAATTGTGAAACATTAAAATGCGTAAAAAAAGATAACTGCTCAGTGTTATGGTAATCAGGCTTAGTATATTTATGCAAGTAATAGCAAATGCAGGTCCAACTGGAACACCTTAGGTCATTAGCACAGTAATGCAAACTGATCTACAAAACATGGGTGCCAGAACCATAGAGCAAGGGGGGAGGGAAGCCCCCCCTCTTTTGCAGGTCATCCAACCTCCCAACTGTCCCGAATTATTACTTATGCTGACATCATCGCACAGGGCACGTATTTCTGGGTTTCAAATTCTTTTGCGAGCAGGAACAGAAACGTACGGTTTTATTTAGCTGCTGCTGCTTGTCTTCTGTTGGGAGGACTGAGGATGGTATTTCCAGGTTTCAAATGCTATGCTTTTGCGAGTGGAACAGAAATGTACGGTTTTATTTAGCTGCTGCTGTGAGGACAGAGTCTGGAAACAGATTTTAGCTGCTGCTGGGAGGACAGCGTCTGTACTGGCTGACTGGCTGTTACATCTCCCACAGAGAAGCTTTATAGAGTGAGTAAGCATGTGTGTGTGTGTGTGTGTGTGTGTGTGTGTGTGTGTGTGTGTGTGTGTGTGTGTGTGTGTGTGTCTATGCATGTGTACACATTCAACAGGAAGATGGGTGGGTGGGATTACTGCCACCAAATGGGAGCTATAAGAATACTCTGTCTTCTGCAAAAATATGCTTATTTTTGTTTTTTTGCATTCAGTTGAAGTTTAAGTTTCATTCATTTTATTTGGTTCATCTGAAGCTTTGAGCAACATGGACTTCACTTGATGCAGTGGAACTCAGTTAAATTCTGCAGTGAAAAGAAAACCAGGAACAAGGCACGACTCAAATATATATTATAATATGTAGTTGAAACAGGATAGTAAAATATAAAAACTTGTTATTCCCTGATTTTGCCATTATCGAAGTGTAATTATCTATTCATCAAGAAATTTTACTTTGAGGTTCTAACCTTCAATATAACATGCATGCTGGTGATTATATTTGAGGGATACCCTGGAATAGTAAAAAGTGAAGTCCCATTACAAAGTTTTATTTGCTGGTATGATACAGAAACTGAAGACTGATGCATAGGATGTCAAATGGTCCAAAATGCATTAGCAGCACACCTCTGCATCATTAGAGATAGCCATCTGCACCATAGCATCAGTGTTCCTAATTACATTGGATGTACACACCTACACTGTCCAGCTGCCATTTGTATGGAATCATCAATGATGAAAAAGATAGTGTCAGTACTTAAAATAATATCTGCAGTAAACAGCTTGAGTGAAAAAAAACTGACATTGTGTTAACTGTTATTTCAAGCCAGTAGAAGACAAGATATTTGTGAAACAATAGTGTTAATTGGCTTTATGCACTTTACATTTATATCACACAACCAGAATCTGTTTGAAAGAAGGACTTTGAAAATGTTCAGGAAATTCTTTGGGATCTGAATATCTATGGCAGGTCCCTGCAGCACGAGAAAGATAATTTTACTTTTGCTTATCACAATGTCATACATGCAACCACTGTCATACAGACAACCACCAATACCATGCCAGCAATTTTATTTTTAAATAGGAACTGTGTTCCATGCTAAAAATGTACAAGTGAGCACAAGAGCAATCATTTCAGCAAATAAATGTGAGGCTACTAAGGAGTTTGACTTTAAGTCAGACAGTGTTTACCAGGAACTACGTAAATGTCAAATGCCAAACAGCTAAACTATTTAAAAACCTGTGACTCAAAGATATGCTCTTAATGTAATACATGGTATCGTCATAAGATACAAAGTAAGAGATGTTCAAAAAATGTCCAGTCCACAGTCACTTGGTAGAAAAAGAGCATGGAATAACCATCTGATGCACTAGATAATACAGAAATGGTGAGTGCTGCCACCCACCCATTGGTGGCAACTAAATGAACCCAAACTCCAAGATGGCTACACATCTAGACCTGTAACAAAAGTACGATAGTGGATGTCCAAGATCATTTCCAGTGGAGAAAATGACCAGGTCTCCATCCCATAAAGGATGGTAGACCAAATCTTTGACTAGAGAAGGCTGGATATGACCAAACATTCAGCAAATCTCATTTAGAATGCTGATGCATGGAATTTCTCAGCAGAAGCCACCCCTGAAAGGTCTGTCAAGATCATGGTCTCAAGCTAAAGTGGATCACAGAAGTGATATCTAGAGTAGCAGTAAGGCTCTGACTAGAGTCTAAATGCATTAGGACTAAACATCTTTATTGAATCATCACTTGTGACAGAGGCAAATTTACATTTATACAAGAGTAATCAAATTGTATTAAATGAACATTAACAAACCTGATACTCCACACATATATTGCTATATATCATATAACCTAAGCAACTTACATAAATTATTCAATTCCTGTCCCTTTTTCTAAACAAGAAACATGTTTATTAAACCATCACTTACAACATAAGCAATCATACATTTATATAAATGAAAATGAACCACACCGACACAATCCTAGTTGCAAGCATTTGACATCACAAACCATGCACTCCCTGTTGCAAACATTGTACATCACTTATAATCTACTCAATCATTTTCAGTCAAACATTACATAGCTCATTTAAGTCCTGCCTTCTTTTAAACCTCATGCCTTCCCTGTATGTATTGTTCCTACAATTCCCATTTTTCCTATGTAGTTTGCTCCTACTCGTTTCTAAAGATCTCAATTTCAGTTGTTTTAGCAAAGATTATAAATGTTACTGACATGAGTATTAAAGAAAATTAAGAAAAAGGCTTAGGAAACCAAATCAGGCTGGCTAAAATGTTTGTGCAAAATATGTTTAATACACATTTACTAAGAAATTTTCCTTATAAAATAACTATACAGAAAAAAAAACAAAAAATAAAAATAAGAAAAAAATGCCACCTCATAAAACTACTTCTGGTTATGCTTTGAATTAATATTACTGCACACCAATGCTTGTGATAAGGCAACTGTCCTTTCAGCTTGTGCCTCACAACAGCATGTTTACAGATATTATTGTGTAGACAGACTGTTCTGAGGCGCAACAGCCTGTTTATTGTGCAAACTGGCTGTTGTGCCTCAGAACAGCCTGGCTACAGAATGACATCTGTGTGACAGTACCAGATGAGTTTTATTGTTTTCTTCAGAGCAATTTATGGAGTACTGCTAAGCCATGTTAGCAGATATATATGATTGTATTTTGAGAAATCAAAGCAAAAATCTGTCTTTAATATAACAGTCTGGGTTTCAAGGACATTTGCCTAACTCTAGTGATAATACTGCCAATTCCAGTTAAATAATATGTGCATTTTGAAGGTAGTTTGAATGGTATAATATTAAGTAGTGATCTACTGCTAATAAATTCATAGAACCATAGATTGTTACTAGGTTAATGACCCGGGGGGGGGGGGCTTTCTAAGTCTAGCCAAGTTTTTCCAAACAAATAATGATATCTTGTAGCCAAACAGGACACTAAAGGCCAGGCATCTATAGGCTATCTCAGTCCATAACGGACATGGGTGCAGCGAAAATTTACTATTCCCCATCCAGTGGTCTAGGTTGTGCTTAAACTAACAGACAAAAACTCAGCTTCACATGAATGGGAAGCCTGTTCCATAGAAGGGGGACAGTATCTGGGACACATATCTCTCTCTCTCTCTCTCCAGCATGTTCTGTTTAAGTCACAGACAAAAATTCAAGTCTCTAGGCCTTGTATTTCTAGTACTCTTTGACTTATGAATATGTAGGAGATTCATAAGTGAGACGTTTGCAGATGCCTTGTAAGCCAGGCATAGATCACCTCTCCGCAATCTTTAAGAGACTGAGTAGATGGAAAGGGCTTTAATGGGCTCTACACAAGGAAGTTTTTTTTATGCCTTGTACTGTTTTTGCAAGGAACCTCTGAGATCACTCTAGTTACTGCATATGCCTAGTCAGGTACAGACCAAAGGGAGCATTGTACTCTAGGACTGATCTGATCAGAGCGGATAATGACCTCTTTGGACCTAGATGTCATACCCTTACTTATACAACATAAAAGGATTTCCACATCACTGTGGCCATGAACTGGTCAAAGCTAAGGCTACTGTCTACATGTGAATGTAACCAGATCTCTGACCACTGAGTTGACTCTTAGGAGTGTATTATCAACAAGGTAATTAGCTGGGATGGTTGACTTTCCAAAGAGTACAGTTATGCATTTCTTAGCATTGAGTTTAAGATCATGGCTTTGGCACCCTTTGTTAGTTAGAGGTAGACCTTCTTGAAGAATGCTAGTGTCTGCAGAAGAAGTTGGTGACAACCCCCAGCTGGCAGTCATATGCAAACTTAGTCAACCATAAACCTTCAGCATTTGCTTCCACTTCAGAGAAATAAATGCCAAAAATGAACGGGTCTAGTACCAAGCTGTATGGGACTCCACCAGTGACTGGCCTCTTGGTGGAGGTGGCCTCACCTTTTTTGACTTCCTGACTCCTATCAGTGAGCCAGTTGGCTAACCAGTGGATGATAAAAGAGTTTTTACCTAAATTAGTGAGCTTGTCTATAATGTCTGATTGTGGTAATGTATAAAAAGTTTTGGCCAGGTCGAGGTAAGCTGTGTGCACAGTCTCACTTTCATCCAATGCTTTGGTGACCCTCTCAAGAAAGCCCACCAGATTTAATAGGCATGACCTTCCTTTAACAAAGCCAAACTGTGATAGGTCCAGTTTTTGCAGATTACCTATGTCCTCATTTATCAGGTCCATGATGATGCTTTCCATGGCCTTACATATGAGGCTGGTTACACTTATGGGCTGTAGTTACCCGGATTAGTGGTTGGACCTCCTTTGTGCAGGGGAATGACTGTAGCCATCTTCCATTCCCTGGGCACAAAACCTGACTGAAGGCTCCAGTTGAAAAGTAATTCAAGTGAACCAGAGAGGATGTTTCAGGCTACTTATTAAATATCCTGGGATGTTGTCAGGGCCCATCGATGTAGTGTTTTTGACCTTGGAAAGTGCATTGATGACCTGTTCCCTAGTAATGTCTAGCTATTCTCTTTCCTAGATTTAACACAACATTTTACGCAAGCAACTTTCCAAAATGATATAAGCAATGTTTAAAATGTTTCCCTGTTTTTTTGGCCTTTTGCCCCCAATTGAAAATAAGTTCAAGAAGCTGTGCAACATGCCTATGGCTTACACTACTGTGATTCTGTATTTATATGAGCCTGAAGTCCCTAGCCACCATCACTTGTGAATTTATGCCTCACATTTTTGTTCTGTTCCTCTGGTTTTCAGGAGTGGTAAAACAAAACCTTTTATTCTAGCAATTTTCTAAGATTATAAAATCAGTATTTTAAATGTGTCCCTATTTTGGGGCTATATTCCCCATTATTGGCTTTGTTCTGTATTTTTGTGCTAAGAGGTTGAGAGCTATGGTGAGAAGTGAGAACTGAATTCACTAAATGATATGATAGCCATTTAAGTTTGTCTTCCTGTCTTTCAAAAAACTGCTGGTTTAGCTTAGTGGTATGTTGCTCTGATGGTGGTACACAGGGTTCTGGGTTCAATACTTGGCAGTGAAATGCATGGTTATAACACTGCATTTTATGTAAGCAACTTTCCAAAATTATACAAGCAATGTTTAAAATGTGTCCCTGGTTTTTGGCCTTTTGCCCTACCAATTGAAAAGAAGTTCAAGAAGCTGTGCAACATGCCTATGGCTTACACTACTGTGATTCTGTATTTATATATTGTGTGTAGAAGTAGACTGCTATCATGGAAATGTTCTGAATACGGCAGTTTTGTCATTATTGGTGCATGCATTTTTGCTTCATTGACTACTGGAAAAATGTTCAAACAATAAATTTAAAATGCAATTGTGTGTGGAAGTAGACTGTTATCATGGACATGTTCTGAACAGGGCAGTTTTGTCATTATTGATGCATGCATTTTGCTTCATTGCCTACTGGTAAAATGTTCAAACAAATTTAAAATGCAGTTGTGTATGGAAGTAGACCTTTATGATGGAAATGTTCTGAATAGGACAGTTTTGTCATTATTGGTTAATGCATTTTTGTTTCATTGCCTACTGGAAAAATGTTTAAACAATAAATTTAAAATGCGCTCTAACTTAAGTCTAACAAGTGTGCTGTATTATACGAGGGATATAATTTAATACAATCAGGAAGGTGAATCAAGGAATGCATACATGTATGCATGGCCCTAAAAATGTGTTTGAAAACAGCCCAGAGGAAAGTGAAAGGCTCAAAATCATGGGCAAATTTTAAGCTTTACTGTTGTTACCAAGCAATGGATGAAAGTAAAACAGTTCACACCACATTACCTTGACCTGGCCAAGCCTTTTGACACAATCCCCTATTCAGGTGTAGTACAAAAGATGAATAATGTAGAAGCAAACACTTACATCACCAGCTGCATTGCCAACTTGGCTCACAGGATGCAGGAGATCAAAACAGGGTAAGAGACTAGTCACCAATTGAGTCCCCCAGGGTTCGGTGCTGAGACTTTTTCTGTTTGGCAAAAGTAAAAGGAAATACCAAGGAGCTTTGGTCAGCTAAGTTTGAGATGACTGCAAGCTAGGAGAAGTTATTAAATCCCCAAATGACTTAACCATCATGCAGGAAGGTTTGTCCAGAATAATAATTGATGTCAAAATCATAACAATGCCCTCTGAGAACGGATCCAGTTATTTGGCATTTGGGAACTTGAGTGTACAGTGACCTAACTTTTGACCAACAATCTGTCCAACCCCATGCAACAATTGGAATATCTTCAGAGATACCTTACTAAAAGGATACAAGTCCTAAACAATGGATCTTGCATGGACCACCTCAAAGATTTATTATTATACTCAGTATCCTACAGAGTGCTTAGAAGTGATATTTCTGGCATACAAAGCATCCTCCGACATAATACAGATGGACCTACTGAACATCCGCAAGTCAAATGGCATCAGAAATATTCAGTCCAGGTATCTAAACTGAATGTTGTGGAGAGCTGGATATATATCATAGAGGCTACCACTGTTCCGGAACATACTATCCATAAAAATAAAGCAAAGCTCATCCATCCATATTCAAATGCAAGTTGGATCTAAGGATGGGTAATAGAAAATGCACTCCAGGATTTCCCCTCATGCCACTAATGGATAGAGGCAGTTCCTAAATGCTGCATCCCTTACATGGCCTCCTCAAATTATCTATGGTATGATCACATATTGTTCTCACTAGGGCTAATATACAATTATCAGCCATGGGAATAGCTAAGACCAATCAGAAAATATTAATTCAAGCACCAAAAGAGAATTGGCTAAGCTTAAAATGTCCTCCAAGTGAACCTATGTTGTGGAAGCAAATAATTATAAAAAAATTATCCTTTTTAGTTCACTAAGTGCCCCTGTCACCCCCCCCCCTAGTCTTTAACAGCTTCCAGCACCTATGCTACAAAACCAACGAACAACTAACCAATGGTGAAACATTAAAATGCATAACAAAATACAATTGCTTAGTACTGTGGAGAACAGGTTAAGTACTGTTATACAGTAATGGAAAATGTAGGTACACTGAAATGCTTTAGGACACTAGTGTGTATGTATTTATTTGTTCGTTTTTTTTATTTCTGGCCTGTTGACTGTGATATGCTTAAGTCTTTATTCACTTTTCAATGGATTCTTAGAAAGAAAAGCTCCACAAACATTAGTTGAAAAAGATATACACCCATATTCAATAAACTCTGTATAGGTTCCGCACAGAGCCTACATTGAATATTTCCGCCTATGTAATACTGCTCATCGAGCGGCATTACGCCATGCATATTAATGATGCACTGCATGCATAAGCAAAGTTTTCTGGCTTGCACCAGTATTGCTGGCCACAAAACCAGTAGTCTGAATGTGGATCATACCTCCCAACCTTTTAGTGCAAGAAATCTGAACAAAGGCTAAACTAGTTGGGGGGGCGGGGGGGGGGGGGCAAAGGGCCAAAAATAGGGACAGATGTATTATATAATAGTAGAAAGCAGGTAGAATAATAGGATTTGTGTTAGCATGCATTTTCTGAATGAAACTCAAATGTATGTCATTAAGTATTGACATCAATCTTTAGTGATTTTCCAGAAAAACACACATTTTACAAGGAACAGCTCAAAATATGATGCAAACATCTGGGCATTCTGCAAAATTTTGAACAGTCTCACTTTTTTTTTTTTTAAAGGTCACTGTTAACATGTTTGACTTTGCTCTCCTGGTTTGTGCGAAGCGCAGCAGTACACAAACTGGAGGAATGGACTACCCAGGTTGCAGACAGGACACAGGCAGCCACAAACATCAACCAGATGCATTCAATTAATACTATTGGCCATAGCGCAAACACAGTAACCAGAGTCGAGCTGCAATTAACAGCAAGAACTTTATAATAAATACAAAGTGCATAACATGTCACTAATCCTGCGGCAGTAGGTGTTAAGTGCAGGTGTGGAGTGCAGATGATATGAGATTCTAGTATAGTATGTGCAAATTTTGTTTTACTGTTGTGAGATTGCAGATTATAGCAATGAAGTGCAACATACATAACCGTAGACATGGTCCATTTAACTAGCACATTTACACAAGTGTTTGTATACCAAATAATGTTGGAATTGCAGTGCTTGCCACTGTTGCACATTGCTTAACATTGCACAAACACAGTAAGGTACCTGCCAGTGCACGCCTTCACCTTCTATGTTTGTATGATGGTAAGCGATGCACAATATTTTCAAATGTTGCAAACAAAAATATGTGCACTCTCGGTAAGTGCAAGACATGCAATTGGCAGGAAAACATCAGGATATAAAATGCAATTGGCAGGAAATGCTCATTCTACATTGAGCTTGAGCTATAGTAGACATATCTGATGTTGCTGTGAGGGAGTGTGCTTTCAGGCAAAGAGGTGGGATGTTCAGGATTCCAAAGTCTTTGATGGACTCCTAGTTAAGAATCATGGATCCTAGTTGCTGCAGCAGGACTATTCAGGCTCAGAAAACAAGTCTGAAGCCTGAAGTAGTACTGCCAGGGCTCTGACCAGTGCTACAGGTATTCCACGCACTGGTGAGTAATGCAGATATCACTTTGATGACCTCCAGATGAGGAAGCCAGATACCCTCAACCATTGAACCGGGAATTTAGTACAGGGGACATCCCACAGGTGTGTATCAATTTCAGTGAGTAATTGCAAGAGTTAAAAGCTGAATATAGTCAAGAGTGGTATTCATAATATCATTCTGTTCTGTTTTTTTTTTTTTCCCATTGCTGCTACGGAGTGAGATTTGAATGTCAGGTCCCATGTCACGCATTTGTTAAGAATGCAAGAAGCATGTTGCATGTATCAGAATAGTACTGTTCTAAATAGTAGTTTAATAATAATCTATTTATTTAAAATTTTGTTTACCAGAAAGTCCGACTTGGAATGAAGCCAATTTTCAGTGAGGCCCGGGGAGAAATGCTCCAGACGCATGACTTTGTAACGTGGGTGGAAACAGGAGTACCCAGAGAAAATTCACACAAATGCAGGGAGGGCATGCAAACTCCACACAGAAGGCACTCCAGCCTAGAATTGAACTGGAGAACCTCTTGCTGTGAGGCGATGACGCTACTGCTGCACAGCTGTGCCATTCAAATAATTGTATAAATGCTTTGTATGTCACATATGAAGTTACTAATGTTCTGCTTTTTTTTTTCGCTCAACCCAACCTTTATTTTCTCTTTTTTTTCTTTTTTGTTTTTTTCCCATAGCACAGTAGGGTAGGCCTATCTTATTGAATCCTCCTGCCTCCACTCCACCAGCTACAGCACCACTGCACACCATGTCTGGTGCACAACCTGGTAGCACCTCCTCTGCTGCCCCTGCATTACCTGGACCCCCAGATAGTTTTGCCCTGGAGGATAGACCTGTAGCTCCCTTCATAAGCAGTGGCGGACGTGTTGACTTTATCACCTGAGAGGAACTGCCAAGGATGGTGTGTAGGATTGTGCACTGCACTGTGGGTGCACGCCTATGCTAGATGAAGCACCTATTCTCCATCCACAGTTGGACTACATGTAGGAGACGCAGACATCGGACACTCCAGTCAGCGATGTAGTGAGGTGCTAGTGATGACAGTCTATTGGGAGAGGACTATATTTTCACTGTCAATCAGCTTGACATGCACAGGACCTGTATTTACTACCCTCTCCATTACCAGGGTGTTCCCCCACCTCTTGTGTGCTCCTGTCCCACAAAAAAAAATTGGCCCATATATAACTGTCCATTTTGCACAAGTGTCTTCATGACACACTTCATTCCGTTGAATTGGTTATACAACATGATTGTGTTGTGGTCACCCCTCTCTCTCTGGACAGTCCAATCTCAGCTAATATTTTGCATATATGATCATGTTTTATTTTTGAAGAAATGGATAGCTATGGTTCCTTCATATAACTTTCTTGAACATTCCTGCCCTCCTTTCACTTTGTTCTTCCCCATGCTTGCTCCCCATTTCACCACTTTCCTGTTTTCCCCATTTCTTTTCTTTAAAGAATTATTGCGCCATGGTGTGCATCATGCACTAAAGCAGTTATAAGTGCTATACAGTTATAGTGGAAACCAGTAACATCTATCCATATTTTAGAGACTCCATATCAGCTATCACACTTCAGAATGTTGTATAGCTAATTAGACTGAATCAAGTGTGTCATGAAGACATGTGTGTGAAACAGAGAACTATGTATGGGATTCTGGGACAGCTGCCCCCCCCCCCTTTTTTTTTTAGTGAAAGGGTAATATTGAGGTAGGGACATATGGAACTACCTTCAACCATCCTAAAGACTGGTCGCCAACTTCTGCTGTTGCGGTGTCATTTTTCCCTGTTGTTTAAAGATCAAGGAAGTGTGTTCCACCCTGGTCCTAGACATTAAATTGATCTGTAATAATTATACTATACCTCTGTAATTAGTCACAGGTTGATTATTTTTTTTCCTACTATTTACACTGTACCTAGCTTAGAATGAACCCTAGCCACTGAGTCAGAAAGCCAGCAGCCATACTCCTCTCTGTCCCTGCACCTATTTGTCTTCCCCTGGTACGTTTTTGCCTTCCCCCTGGCTCCATTTCTCTGCATCACCTCTATCTAACACTTTTATGGATAGTTGCATTCTGCTCCCTGCCCACTAGGTGGCACTGTAATCCAGCCTTGGCTTACAACCCTTCCTCTACTTCATCTTTTCCTGATTCCTTTCACTTTTTCCACCCCCTTTCCTAGTTGCTAAACTTCCTGGGTCCTCTCACTCCCCTTCTCATCTCTTCTCCCTCCTTCATACTATTTTTCTATCTCTTTTAGCTCCCCCACTCCACCATCCTTTGCTCCTATTAACTTCCTTACCACCATCTACTTACCTGTGACCACTTTCTCTGCTTCAGGCATCTCATCCTCTCTGATTGTCTCTGTAAACTTTTTAGCTGCTGTGACCCGCTCCGTTCGTCCTATGGGCTCACTCCGCTCCCCTACCCTACCCCCAATTCCCACCCCCAGTGATCCTAACCTTATACTTCTGTAACCACACCCCCTCTATATGACACCCTATCCCTTACTTCTTCTACTTAACAGCCCCACCCCCTACCTCTACAAGTTTTTAATAATTATTTACCTCATCAGGTACAATCTCTTCAGCACTTTTATTAATATTATATAGCCTCTCTCCTTCCATTTCACCTTTATATAGCCCCTCTCTTACCTTTCACCTTTATTTCACTCTACTGCTCACCACTTTTATCTACTCCTTAGCCTCTTACAACACCCTCTTCCTCCCCATCCTCTCTTTACTTACCTCACTTCTCCCCTCAACATACCATAACACCTTATCTACACATCACTATGACCCCATCACACAAGGATACATACACAAACCTACTACTCCTAACTACTACTCTTGCTTGTCTTACTATACCATATACATTAACCTTCTTTGAACATGTTGACTTTCCTGGACACCACCACCCCTACCAGCAAACCCTACCCATCTCCCATATAAACTTACTCAGCCACAGTAAAATAACCTCCACCTCTAGCTATATACTTCCTAAGTATCATAGATGTACGCATTTGGCTTACTTCCATATCAGAAAAACCCTAAACAATCATTGTAAACTTCTTAAGTCTATTCAACTTCCTTAAAAACACCCACTACTAGATGGTGATGTTCATCCAAACCCTGGCCCTCATACTGTTATTCCCACTAACCACCACAACCCAACCCCTCCTACTATCACTCTCTATAATAGATCATCTAACTCCCTTTTGATAGCTCACCTTAACATCCGCAGCATCAACAATAAAATGTCCCACTTACATGCACTCTTAGATGTGCACTCATTCGATATTCTCTGTATTACAGAGACATGGCTAAAGCCCTCAACTTTGGACCAGGAGATTACCCCTCCCAGATATAATATCCTGAGATGTGACCACAATAATAAAAAGGGCAGAGGAGTAGCCATTTTATACAAATCTGAACTCCAAATCTTACCTCTCAATATGCCCCTACCCTCAGATACAAATGCTGAAACCCTCAGTATAAAACTCCAAATTAACAACTCAAAATCTATCTATATAATTTGCACATATCTCCCCCCTGGAAATAATATCAGCACTCTGGAAATATTCTTAGCTACCTCTCTACAAACCTACCTCAGGAAACCATTGTCTTAGGCGATTTTAATATAGACTGGGCAACCTGTAATTCCCCTAATCCTACCAATCACATAAATCTTCACGGTTTCTCTCAAATAATAACCACTCCTACTAGAATCCATAAGCCAAGCAGTAAGGAATCCACCCTTGACTGGATACTACTCAACAGCCATGTTGATACTTATAAACCAGGAACCCTTCCTGATGACATTAGTGACCATATGCTAACCTATATTATTAAACAAAAAGTTCATAGCCCTAACACTAATATTTTTAAAACCTCCCATTCCAAAAAACACTTTAACCCAGTCAGTTTCCAAAATGAACTAAAAGCATGTGACTGGTCACATTTGCTTCATCTTCAACTTGATGAAGCAGTGACCTATTTCAATACCAGATTCCTTCAAATCCTAGATTTCCACGCCCCATATCACACTTCCCGAATAAGGACCAAAACCGCCCCCTGGCTCTCAAAACTAACCAAACAAAAGATCCTCCTCAGAAATAAAATTTGGGCCAAATGGAGAGCCACAAAAAAAACATCAGATCACCTCCACTTCAAACAATTAAGAAATGCCACCAAAAACAAATTCTCCAAGACAAAAAAGACTATTACCTTCACCTCCAACAAACCCACCAACAAAAACCACAAAGATTCTGGTCAGGCATAAACAATCTTCTTAAGCCAGGCCACTCTACAACTCCTGCCCCCTCAGGTTTCAACCATAATAATGCCAACCAGATTCCAGATGCCTTTAATAACTACTTTACCAAAGCCATTCTAACCCTAGCTAATACTTTGCCACCTGTCACCTCTTCCCAGTTAGATACCACTAATACTCCATCTCCTACCTTTCATATAAAACCAGTACCCACATCCTTCATATGCAACCTCCTCTTAAAACTTAAGCCCTGCACCCCTTCTGCTGATTGTCTTCCTGCTGAATTCCTGCAAATTGCAGCTAAAGCCATTGCCTATCCCATCTCCATACTTATAAATAGAACAATCTCAGAAAGCAAAATCCCATCCATATGGAAAGTATCCCATATCATCCCTCTACACAAAGGTCGCCCATCTACTGAACTTTCCAACTTTCGCCCCATTGCCTTACTCTCTCCAATAGCTAAAATAATGGAGAAATGCATTCACAGACAACTACTTGACCACCTTCTCCAGAATAACTTACTTGCAAGCTGCCAACATGGTTTTAGACCATTCCATAGCACAACAACTGCCCTGCTATCCTTCTCTGACACCATAAACAAAAACCAAAATAATAACACTTTTTCATCTACACTTTTTATTGACCTTTCAAAGGCCTTCGATATGGTGAATCATAACTTGCTTATTGACATACTAAAGGTCCAATCACTTGATGCACAAGCATTACAATGGTTTAAATCCTATCTGGAAAACCAACATCAAGCCGTACTCTGGGATAATAATCTTTCCACACCACTCCCTGTGAACATAGGAGTACCGCAAGGCTCTATTTTAGGCCCTCTTCTCTTCTCTTTATTTATAAATAACCTACACACCACAATTCCACAAGTCACCTGCATACAATATGCAGACGATTCTACCTTAATCTGTTCAGCCAAGTCCATAACCTCTCTCCAGTCAATCACCCAATCCATATTTAACAGTGCTGAAAACTGGTTCTTGCAATATGGTCTCCTACTGAACCCCAAAAAAACTAAATTATTGCTCTTTGCTCCTACTCTTAAGTCATCTCAACTGTACTTCACTGTAACCTCTAACAATGGTACTAACATATCCCCTGACACTACTACCCGTCTACTGGGAGTAACAATTGATAACCACCTTCGCTATGATCACCATATTAACTCTACAATAAACTCTGCTAACAAAAAACTTGGCACCCTTTACAGAATCAAACCCTTCCTAACCCCTTCTGCCAGGATAACCATTTCCCAGACCCATCTGATTTCTACCCTATTCTATGCCTCTGCAATATATACCAATCTTTCTAAAAGCAGCCTCTCCAAACTCTCAGCATGTTACAATAACATAGCCAGATTTGCCACTGGCACCCCCTTTAGAACCCACCACTGTCACAACATCAAACAACTGGAATGGTTAGAACTGCAGAACCAACTGCTTTGCCAACAACTTGTCATCTCCCATAAGATTCTCTATCATCCTAACAATACCCCAATCCTCAATAATCTGATCACTCCCTACAAAAATCTTACTACACTTCGATCAGCTAATAAGCTACTAGTTTCCACTATTAAATCCAACAACAAAGCAGGGGACTCTCTTTTCTCCAACACAACAGGAAAAAGTTGGAACCAGCTTCCTAATGAACTTACCACCCTCACTTCCACTCTTCTTTTCAAAACGCTACTTAAAGAATACCTTAAAACTTACTGGCTCTGTCCCTGCTCTAACCCTGACTAACACCTCCTTCCCCTTGTTGCTCTCTCTATTCTCCTGATCTACTGCACTATGAGTCCTTGTGGTAATGAAAGTGTATTAGCCAATAATTTTATTAATTGGTATCTCTCAAATGCTCACTAAATGTATTTTGTTTTAGTATATCCTACTATACTGCTTTGTTTCAAGTCTAACTGAACCTCAATTATAAACCATCTACTGTATTTCTGTCAACTATTACTATATATAATATTGATTGTATGTGCCTTTGCTTGGAGCTTTTCCCCCCGGTCCTCTACTGAAAATGGACATATATCCAGCTAGACTAGCCTGGTCAACAAATGTAAAATAAAATAAATAAAATAAATAAATAAAATATTTCAGGTAGGTTGTGTATGTGAGGAGGCAATTACAGACAGGGACGGTGAAGGACACAGGAGGTGGGTGAACACCATGGTTGTGGTGAGGGTGAGGACATTGCAAACCCATGGACATCAAGCTGGGTGACAGTGAGAATCAAATCATCACCCAATAGACTGTTTTTACCTTCACCTCACCGCACCAATGGTTGCAGTATCTGAAGTCTGCATATCCTTGTGTTATTCAGTACAATGATGGAGAGTAGTGTCTCCATCCGACGTAGGCATGCACCATCTGTGTGGCGTACAGTCCTATGCACCAACCCTGGCAGTTCATCACGGGTGATAAACACACCACCTCTGCCACCACTGCCTATCCTGCAGGGCAAAACTACCTGAAAGGCCAGGTAGTGCAGAAGCAGCAGTAGGGGGTGCTACCAGGTTGTGCATCAGATTTGTTTAGCAGAGGTGCTGTAGCCAGTGGAGTGGGAGCAGGAGGGCACTTTGGCAGGTGTACTCCACTATGCTGTGGGAAAACAACAAAAAATAAAAAAATAAAAAAGAGAGAAGATAAAGACTGGGGAGAGAGAGAAAAAAAAAAAGAAGAACATTAGGAATTTCATATGTGACATACAAAGATTTAATGCAACTATTTGACTCCATTCTGTTACCTTTGCTTTTAAGACTGCCAACTCCTAACAAATACCTTTTTTACTGTTAAGACTACTCAGCTCTTAACAGATGTACGATATACTACATATTGCAGCAAACAATCCTTGATGTGTGCATATACTGCACATATGCATTTTGCAGCTATACTGCGATGGTGGTGCTGCAGTAGCATTGTTGCCTCACAGTAAGACGTTGTCCTGTTCGATTCTCGGTTAGAGCGTCTTCTGTGTGGAGACATGCATGAATGGGCGTACCTTCATTGAAGGTTGCACGTCAGAGCTGGCAACTCGGCATGTAAAAATCTACTGCCAATTATTAGCGGACCGGAGTTCTGCTGTGGCGACCCCTAACCGGGAAAAGCTGAAAGACACAACAACTGATTACAGTTCACAGCAGACCATTGGTGCCACTGCTTTAGAGCTCTGATGTTGCATTGCAATATCGATGAAAACTTAACAGTATTGTATATTTGGGAAGTGTGATTTTTGAATCCACAACCTCTGACTACTCTCTAATAGTGAACTGTTGTTTAGGCCTCCGGACTAATGGATGTGTACTTTCCTGTTATAGGTGAGAGATGAATGCTCAATTTGATACAGCTGTATAATTAACCAATAAACGTGTCTTTACTTTTAATGCTAAAATAACAGCACTGTTCAGATGCATACATACCACATGTTTTTCATATCTGGGCCAGTCTAGAGGCATAGATTCCCGCATTCAGTTCTCGGTCTGTGACAGCTGCGGAAAAAACAGAACAAAAGAGAATACCATTATGGATACCAATCCTGACTATATCCAGCATTTAACTCTTTCAAGTAGTCTCTGTAAGTGCTACTTACACATCTGTGGGGTGCCAATCATCCTACATTCCTTGATTTAATGGTCAAGGGTATCCTTCTTCTTCATCTGGAGGTCTCTGTAGTGATTCCTACATTGTTCACCAGTGCAGGGGATACCAGTAGTACTGGTCAGAGCCTGGACCAGACTATTCCATGCTGCTGCCTGTAATTTGAGAAAGAATAGTCTCTCTGCAAAAGTCTGGACCCATGTTCATTGAGTAGGAGCCCAACAAACACTTTGGACTCTTGGACAACCCATCTTTGAGCACAGAATCTCAAAACCTCTCCACAAATGCCTGCCATGCCTACCACAGATAAAGACCCATGTACAATGATCTTTTTTCACCAATTGCAGATATGCTTACTGGGAGTATGCACATTTTGATTTTGCAACATTTGAAAGTGATGCGCATCACTTACAAATTGCAGACACACTGTGGACGAGGATATGCACTGCTGGGAAACGTATTTGTAAGATGGTCAGTAGTATTAATTGAATGCATCCGATGTATGTTGGTGGCAGTCTGGGTCCTGTCTGCTACCTGGGTGGTCCATTTGTCCAGTTTGTGCATGGCTGCTCTAGGTGCAAATGAGATAAGTGTAACCAAAGCCATTTGTGCTAAGCAGCACATCATGAAATAGTGGCCCCAAAAAAAAATTAAAAAAGGAGAACTAGTTGAAATGAGGAGAATCAATCTATGACATACACAGTCGAAAATGTTAGTACACATGAGATATGACTACATACTGTAGGTTTGAATCCAAAATCTCACTCCAATGCACATCAGAAAACAGGATATGGAACTTATCCATCATTGCCACACAAACAGCTTTGCAGCACAGAAATGAAGTAATTCCTTACACAACCAAATGCAACTGAATCTACACTGCTATCAAGACATAACATGTTACTTGTAAATGTGTTATATTTAATATATTTGGTTGGGTGTAGTGCACTTAGTGATCATACAATGTGTTATGATTATTCCTTGCAAATATACAGCCCTGTCTTACCGTTCTGTGTCTCTTGGTCATTCATCAGTTATCTGACCAGTACTCAGAGACATTCATTGTGTAAGCCAGTCTACATCATTTACCTTAAAATGTATGAGGATATTAACAGGAAATACTATGATATGCAGTTGTCATCAAATGAAGGGCAGTGTGGATGGCATAAACAAGCAAAGACTGCTGTTTTGGAGGGGGAGCAAAGGTGGGTACCTCTTAAGGATACACTTTTCTTTTGGGGGTGGTCTCAGGTTGCGATACCATTATGGCACAAACAAGGATATGTTGCTCTTGTTACTGTCCTTGTTTTGCATCCTGCCTGATTGATCTTGTGAGGGTTGTGAAGCTGGAAACTTTAATGTGTCTCATTACTTTCTAACTTCTCTCTGTTATGATTTCCCATTACAAATGTATAGTGCTAAACTGAGGGCATGCAGTGATCATCAGTACTTTGGGGAAGTAACAATGTCTGAATCTTTGAAGTCTGAAGCATACTACTTGCTAATGGACACATACAAGTCAAATAACTCTCTGTTGATATATGTTACATTAATTTGTGTACAAATCTCCCACCTTTTACTTGCTTACTGAACCAAGTGATGAAATACTGGGACATGCCAATATAATATTATACAATACAGTACATGTTCAAGACTTACCTTGTAAATACAGCAGTTGCCATAGTGTTAGTTCAGGGCTGACTGTGATGCAAGCAATACACAGCCAATACATGGGGAAGTAAAGACTCTGGCTCTGAGTTACTGCCAGCAGAGGTTGCAGAGTTCCTGTATTGTTTCCCTGCACACTGTATGGTATTGTACAATGTCCATATTGTGTATGTTATGAGAAGTTAAATGTGGCCTGAAATCTCTTCTCTGTCTTGGCCTAGGACTATTGGCAGCAGAAGCAGCATTGCCTGCAGCCTGTGGCACATACAAATAAGGTTAACCAGCAACAGCTCCTAACATTCTGTCTGTGTAGACCTTCTGTGTCTGTACTCCACTACATTTCATAGTTGTGTACTAGGCTAATGGCACTGGAGCCTTTATAAGCCTAACCCATAGGATTACCCTGGCACCATGCCACCCGACCTTAGTTTCCAGTGCCTCTGTCGAGTAGAGCCACTGGAGTGATCCCCGGGAAGAATTTTCTATTTCCCATCCACTCATAAAGATTTTTCTTGAAGAGAGCCAGTGAGGTGCTCTGTATGATATGTATAGAAAGTCTATTCCATAGAATGGGCAGTCTCTGGGTTATGAACCTGTCCCTCCAGCATGTTCTGTTGATTGTGGTAATGAGGTTGAGGTCTCTGGAGCGTGTGGTGCAGAGGGATTGTGATTTCTTTAGATGTAACATTTCTAACAGAGCTGGGTCAGACATGGCTTTGTAAGTCAAGCAGAGATCACCTCTAAGTAGGCGATATGAGACAGAGAATAGTTGGAGTTTTTTGAGTCTGTATAGGACAAGTGTTTAAGGCCTAGGATCCTCTTTTGTGAGGTACTTTTTTGGCCTCTCCATTTATTGCAGGTGTCTAGTGAGGTACATGCCAAATGGGGCATTGTACTCGATGATTGGCCTAATGAGAGAAATGTAGAGAAAGACAATGACCTCTTTCTTCCTGGATGCAAAACCCTTAGTAATGAGATGTGTCACATAGAAGGACTTTCTGACCACAGTGGCAGTGTGGTGGTCAAAAGAGAGGTTGCTGTCAACCTGTGTTTCCAGATCTCTTATAATGCTTTCTGTGTTCAGTGAACTACCATTGATTTGGTAGTTCATGGGAACTGGGTTTTTCCCAAAGGGGATGATGAGACATTTTTTGGCATTGAGCTTAAGGCCATGGTTCTGACACCAGTCGCTGGTCTCAGTGAAGCCTTTCTGTAGGATGTCAACATCACTTGGGGAGTTAATAATGGCTCCCAACTTGAAATTGTCTGCAAAATTTGTCAGAGTCCCTTTGTGGTGTCCTGGACTTCTGCAAAGTAGATACAAAACAGGAGAGGACCCAGGATTAATCCCTGTGGGACTCCACTCATGACTGGTTGGCAGTCTGACTTGGAGTCAGCTACTTTCACACTGTGGGGTTCTAGCTGTGAGCCAGTTTGCAACCCATCTAGTGATATAGGGGTTGATGCCTAGCTTAGTGAGTTTTTCTATGATTCCTGAGTGGGGAATGGTATCAAAGGCCTTGGCCAGATCAAGGTAGGCTGTATGAACCACCTTGCTTTCATCCACAGCTGTGGTGACTTACTCAAAGAAGTTGACCAAATTGAGCAGGCATGATCTACCCTTCACAAAACCAAACTGTGTGGGACCCAGAGTCTGCAGATTCCCTGTATCCTTGTTTATTAAGTCCATGATGATACATTCCATAGCTTTGCATATCAGACTTGTCAGGCTAATGGGGAGATAGCTTCCAGGGTCTGTAGTTGCTCCTCCTTTGTGGAGAGGGATGACTATAGCAGTGTGCCATTTGGTTGGGACAAAGCATGAGGTGAGGATGTGATTGAACAGGGCACACAGCTGAGGTGCCAGTTCACTCTGTAGTTCATTTAGAACACAGCTAGTGATATTGTCAGGTCCCATAGAAGCTGTATTCTTGGCCTTGGACAGTGCTATTTTAACCTGTGCAGCAGTAATACTGGGTGCCTGGCAATCTACTGGTGTTGTGATTGGTCCTTTGGGGGTGGAGAGGGGTAAAGTTGGCACTGAATCTGTTGGCCAGTATATTGCCAATATCTGTTGGCTCAGTATAGGAGGTACCATTGTGCAGTAGCTCAGAGCAAATCTGAGTATTGTCATGGAGGTTCTTTACATAACTATAGAAGGCCTTGTGGTTGTCTTTACTATCTGCTGCAATTCTGCTTTCATAGCTAGCTTTAGAGGAATTGATGCGGGAGTTTTTTCCAGTCTTGGGACTTCACCTTATTCCGTATCAGTTTCCTCCTTCTGTTGTAGAGTTTGTTTATGGCTGGGGACCACCAGATTGGCTTCCTTTTTTTGGAGGAGAGCATCTGGGTTCTATTAGGTATGGTGAGATACACACATTTATGTACGTGTTCGTACAGTACATCGTTGTATGATTCGGCAGTCATGCAACTATTCTCCATTTGCATGGGTGCCATAAAGTTAGCCACCTCTGTTTTTAGGAGCCCAAAGTTAACTTTGGAGAAATTTTTCATGGTGGTTAATTTTGAGGGAGGGGTTGAAGGGATGTGGATTTCCAAGGTGACTCGTTTGTGGTTGGATCTAACCAGGTAGGGGTTCACTATTGGTGTAGAGCAATGGCCGCCCACATTAGCAATGACCAGGTCAAGGATGTTGCTACCTCTAGTGGGGGTAAGAATTACCTGGTCCAGGGCATTGGAATTAATGAATTCCAGGAAACGTTGGGCAAGTGTATTGGTACATAAGTAGTTTTCCCAGTTAAAGGAGGGGTAGTTGAAGTTGCCCAGTATGAGAGTGTTAGGTTGGATCCTATTATTCTCCAGGATGCTTAGGAACATGGAGTGAGTGTCTTGGGACATGGTTTGGGACCAATAATAGGCTTCAACCTGAATCACTGTCTTACCCAATGTTAGCTGCACCTGAAGTTTCTCTAATGCATTATATTGGGCTACCAGTCTGGAGGTGTGCACATGCTTTATAAATATGGAAACACCACTGCCTTTGGAGCTTCGGTCCAAGTTCTGGGGCCAAAAGGTGTGGAATGAGTTATAGCCTAGTAGTGCAGGGATGCTTTCTACTGCCTTGAACCAGGTCTCTGTTACAGCACAAATGTCAATGTCCTCCATTTTAAGGAGTGCTTCGAGCGAGTGCATTTTGAGATTTAGACTTCTAGCAGCATGACCCTCAGATTGCATTTGTTTGTAACTGTTACAGTGGTAATTTGGTCTTTGGAACACTGCCTAAAAAAGGCACTGTAGGGGTGTCAAGAGCCTTGGCCAGTATCCGGAAGCCCAAGGGTGACCTTTGGATCCCTTAGAATGACACCAGAAACTTAGCCAATTGTTGAAATCAATCATTTTCTGCTTGTACTGTGGTATAATTCTGGATGATGGTAGGATGCTGCTCAGGGCTAGCATCTTACCCGCCTGGGCTACATAATCTGAGAGCTCCACCATTTCTCTTTTCATGTAGTCCAGGGAGTTACTTCTCGGGTCATTCACACCCACATGTATAATGACAGAGTCATCTTTGGACCTGTTGTTGAAGGACCTGAGTGCGTGCATCATATGGTGGATCCTGGCACTTGACAGGCAGCTGACTGTTTCTTTCTCCTTATTCAACCTAGTGAGTGGGACATCAGTGTGCCTCACTATCGAGTCACCTATGTCTACTGTGCTGGGCATGCTGTTTTGCCTTAGGGGCTTTGGTTGAGTGTCACACTGTTTAGGAGAGTTATGTGTCTCGTGATTAGTGTTGTGGTGGTCGAGTGCATTTCTGCTTTGGATGTCTCTGCTGTTTGGGTAGACTTTTACTGAGAGCCTCCGCGTAGGTGGGTGTGTTGTTTGTTTTTATGTGAAGGCAGTGCTGGTGTGTGTTCTGGAGTGCTATGTGTTCCATGTGGTGTGGTGCAAGTGTTGACCTTCTCCTCTTGACCAGCTATTCCGGTCTCGGCTTCCATTTTAGATATATAAGTGCATCTCTCGCAAATATGAGCATTGGGAGGTAAGAGGAGAGGGCTGTTGGTGTACATGAGGCAGTTGCTAAATTGCCTCAGGATGCCCAAGTTCACTAGGTTAATAGGAGAAAGCACGGGCAACTGACCTTTAGACAGGCCTGGAGGGGTGGGCATTAATAATAAATACTGGAGCTGTTTCCTTGTAGAATGTTTAGTGCTGGTAGCACTTTTGTGTGCTACAATAATTACTACAAGAATAAGTTTGTAAAAATGCAGGAAAGGAGAGAACTAGAAGATCTAAGGGAAAATTTGAAGAACAGACTTTGGCACCTCTCAGAAGCTTACAAACTGTCCTGGATACAGCACATCTGTATCTGGATTGCCAAAAGCAAAAAGCCACCAACCAGATTAGATATAAATTTATTATAAACAATGAATTTTAGATGTACAAACTTTAAAAAGTAATGATCAAACTGCTTCGGACATACAAACTTTAAAAATAACTATCAAGATAAGCGCTTTCATTTAAAAAGTTTTAAACTTCATCAGACAGTCGGTTTAATTGCATCACTTCCTTTTATAACTTTCATTTTTCAAAAAATCCCGCTCACATGACTCATGCAATATGTGCATGCCTATTGATAATAAAATGACTGTTGGAAAATATTTTAACTTTCCTTAATGATCATATGGTTGCAAATTCACATCTTGCGTGAATACCAGAATTTATACTTATACAAGAATTTACTAATATATGGAACAACTGATTACAAACTTATGGAATTAAAAGGTCTTAGATTAATGTACTAGCTATAATATTAAATATTATAAAATATTATAAAATATTTTCCAGGGCATTGGAATTAATGAATTCCAGGAAACGTTGGGCAAGTGTATTGGTACATAAGTAGTTTTCCCAGTTAAAGGAGGGGTAGTTGAAGTTGCCCAGTATGAGAGTGTTAGGTTGGATCCTATTATTCTCCAGGATGCTTAGGAACATGGAGTGAGTGTCTTGGCACATGGTTTGGGACCAATAATAGGCTTCAACCTGAATCACTGTCTTACCCAATGTTAGCTGCACCTGAAGTTTCTCTAATGCATTATATTGGGCTACCAGTCTGGAGGTGTGCGCATCCTTTATAAATATGGAAACACCACTGCCTTTGGAGCTTCGGTCCAAGTTCTGGGGCCAAAAGGTGTGGAATGAGTTATAGCCTAGTAGTGCAGGGATGCTTTCTACTGCCTTGAACCAGGTCTCTGTTACAGCACAAATGTCAATGTCCTCCATTTTAAGGAGTGCTTCGAGCGAGTGCATTTTGAGATTTAGACTTCTAGCAGCATGACCCTCAGATTGCATTTGTTTGTAACTGTTACAGTGGTAATTTGGTCTTTGGAACACTGCCTAAAAAAGGCACTGTAGGGGTGTCAAGAGCCTTGGCCAGTATCCGGAAGCCCAAGGGTGACCTTTGGATCCCTTAGAATGACACCAGAAACTTAGCCAATTGTTGAAATCAATCATTTTCTGCTTGTACTGTGGTATAATTCTGGATGATGGTAGGATGCTGCACAGGGCTAGCATCTTACCCGCCTGGGCTACATAATCTGAGAGCTCCACCATTTCTCTTTTCATGTAGTCCAGGGAGTTACTTCTCGGGTCATTCACACCCACATGTATAATGACAGAGTCATCTTTGGACCTGTTGTTGAAGGACCTGAGTGCGTGCTTCATATGGTGGATCCTGGCACTTGACAGGCAGCTGACAGTTTCTTTCTCCTTATTCAACCTAGTGAGTGGGACATCAGTGTGCCTCACTATCAAGTCACCTATGTCTACTGTGCTGGGCATGCTGTTTTGCCTTAGGGGCTTTGGTTGAGTGTCACACTGTTTAGGAGAGTTATATGTCTCGTGATTAGTGTTGTGGTGGTCGAGTGCATTTCTGCTTTGGATGTCTCTGCTGTTTGGGTAGACTTTTACTGAGAGCCTCCGCGTAGGTGGGTGTGTTGTTTGTTTTTATGTGAAGGCAGTGCTGGTGTGTGTTCTGGAGTGCTATGTGTTCCATGTGGTGTGGTGCAAGTGTTGACCTTCTCCTCTTGACCAGCTATTCCGGTCTCGGCTTCCATTTTAGATATATAAGTGCATCTCTCGCAAATATGAGCATTGGGAGGTAAGAGGAGAGGGCTGTTGGTGTACATGAGGCAGTTGCTAAATTGCCTCAGGATGCCCAAGTTCACTAGGTTAATAGGAGAAAGCACGGGCAACTGACCTTTAGACAGGCCTGGAGGGGTGGGCATTAATAATAAATACTGGAGCTGTTTCCTTGTAGAATGTTTAGTGCTGGTAGCACTTTTGTGTGCTACAATAATTACTACAAGAATAAGTTAGTAAAAATGCAGGAAAGGAGAGAACTAGCAGATCTAAGGGAAAATTTGAAGAACAGACTTTGGCACCTCTCAGAAGCTTACAAACTGTCCTGGATACAGCACATCTGTATCTGGATTGCCAAAAGCAAAAAGCCACCAACCAGATTAGATATAAATTTATTATAAACAATGAATTTTAGATGTACAAACTTTAAAAAGTAATGATCAAACTGCTTCGGACATACAAACTTTAAAAATAACTATCAAGATAAGCGCTTTCATTTAAAAAGTTTTAAACTTCATCAGACAGTCGGTTTAATTGCATCACTTCCTTTTATAACTTTCATTTTTCAAAAAATCCCGCTCACATGACTCATGCAATACGTGCATGCCTATTGATAATAAAATGACTGTTGGAAAATATTTTAACTTTCCTTAATGATCATATGGTTGCAAATTCACATCTTGCGTGAATACCAGAATTTATACTTATACAAGAATTTACTAATATATGGAACAACTGATTACAAACTTATGGAATTAAAAGGTCTTAGATTAATGTACTAGCTATAATATTAAATATTATAAAATATTATAAAATATTTTCCAGGGCATTGGAATTAATGAATTCCAGGAAACGTTGGGCAAGTGTATTGGTACATAAGTAGTTTTCCCAGTTAAAGGAGGGGTAGTTGAAGTTGCCCAGTATGAGAGTGTTAGGTTGGATCCTATTATTCTCCAGGATGCTTAGGAACATGGAGTGAGTGTCTTGGCACATGGTTTGGGACCAATAATAGGCTTCAACCTGAATCACTGTCTTACCCAATGTTAGCTGCACCTGAAGTTTCTCTAATGCATTATATTGGGCTACCAGTCTGGAGGTGTGCGCATCCTTTATAAATATGGAAACACCACTGCCTTTGGAGCTTCGGTCCAAGTTCTGGGGCCAAAAGGTGTGGAATGAGTTATAGCCTAGTAGTGCAGGGATGCTTTCTACTGCCTTGAACCAGGTCTCTGTTACAGCACAAATGCCAATGTCCTCCATTTTAAGGAGTGCTTCGAGCGAGTGCATTTTGAGATTTAGACTTCTAGCAGCATGACCCTCAGATTGCATTTGTTTGTAACTGTTACAGTGGTAATTTGGTCTTTGGAACACTGCCTAAAAAAGGCACTGTAGGGGTGTCAAGAGCCTTGGCCAGTATCCGAAGCCCAAGGGTGACCTTTGGATCCTTAGAATGACACCAGAAACTTAGCCAATTGTTGAAATCAATCATTTTCTGCTTGTACTGTGGTATAATTCTGGATGATGGTAGGATGCTGCTCAGGGCTAGCATCTTACCCGCCTGGGCTACATAATCTGAGAGCTCCACCATTTCTCTTTTCATGTAGTCCAGGGAGTTACTTCTCGGGTCATTCACACCCACATGTATAATGACAGAGTCATCTTTGGACCTGTTGTTGAAGGACCTGAGTGCGTGCTTCATATGGTGGATCCTGGCACTTGACAGGCAGCTGACAGTTTCTTTCTCCTTATTCAACCTAGTGAGTGGGACATCAGTGTGCCTCACTATCGAGTCACCTATGTCTACTGTGCTGGGCATGCTGTTTTGCCTTAGGGGCTTTGGTTGAGTGTCACACTGTTTAGGAGAGTTATGTGTCTCGTGATTAGTGTTGTGGTGGTCGAGTGCATTTCTGCTTTGGATGTCTCTGCTGTTTGGGTAGACTTTTACTGAGAGCCTCCGCGTAGGTGGGTGTGTTGTTTGTTTTTATGTGAAGGCAGTGCTGGTGTGTGTTCTGGAGTGCTATGTGTTCCATGTGGTGTGGTGCAAGTGTTGACCTTCTCCTCTTGACCAGCTATTCCGGTCTTGGCTTCCATTTTAGATATATAAGTGCATCTCTCGCAAATATGAGCATTGGGAGGTAAGAGGAGAGGGCTGTTGGTGTACATGAGGCAGTTGCTAAATTGCCTCAGGATGCCCAAGTTCACTAGGTTAATAGGAGAAAGCACGGGCAACTGACCTTTAGACAGGCCTGGAGGGGTGGGCATTAATAATAAATACTGGAGCTGTTTCCTTGTAGAATGTTTAGTGCTGGTAGCACTTTTGTGTGCTACAATAATTACTACAAGAATAAGTTAGTAAAAATGCAGGAAAGGAGAGAACTAGCAGATCTAAGGGAAAATTTGAAGAACAGACTTTGGCACCTCTCAGAAGCTTACAAACTGTCCTGGATACAGCACATCTGTATCTGGATTGCCAAAAGCAAAAAGCAACCAACCAGATTAGATATAAATTTATTATAAACAATGAATTTTAGATGTACAAACTTTAAAAAGTAATGATCAAACTGCTTCGGACATACAAACTTTAAAAATAACTATCAAGATAAGCGCTTTCATTTAAAAAGTTTTAAACTTCATCAGACAGTCGGTTTAATTGCATCACTTCCTTTTATAACTTTCATTTTTCAAAAAATCCCGCTCACATGACTCATGCAATACGTGCATGCCTATTGATAATAAAATGACTGTTGGAAAATATTTTAACTTTCCTTAATGATCATATGGTTGCAAATTCACATCTTGCGTGAATACCAGAATTTATACTTATACAAGAATTTACTAATATATGGAACAACTGATTACAAACTTATGGAATTAAAAGGTCTTAGATTAATGTACTAGCTATAATATTAAATATTATAAAATATTATAAAATATTTTCCGTAGTTAATTTTTATTAAAATTTCAACATTATTAATGGAAAATATTATAATATAACCTTTCAACTTAATCTAAATAAAATTTAACATTAGTTAAAAATAATCTTAATAAAATTAGCTTAAGAATCATATCAGCCTATCTGAAAATATAAAGATCAATTAAAATAAACAAACATTTATATGTGTATATTAACAACATTATTAAATTACTTAATAAATTATATACTATTAATAAAAAATAAACAATAAATATTAATATTAAAAAGTATTATTCTTTATTATTATTTATTATTATTATTATTATGTACATTAAAAAACATTTTCATAATTTCCATTTATATTCATGCACATCTAAAAAAACTCCATCTTATTAAATAAATATATATTAATCAATATTAATAAAAAAATTTTTACAAAAGTTATAAAAAAGTTTTTATATAAAAAATCAGTTTATGTCCAATATCTTTTATTATTTAAAATTAAATATCAAATATATAAATTGATTCTTAAATGAGTTTATTTTTAAATATATAAATTATGTAAAAAGATGTACACAATTAATACTCAAAATACATTATTTAATCCTTAATTTTCTTTCTGTTTAATGCCATCAATTTTAATATTGATGTTATTGTACTTCTTTCATTTATACCTGGCCATGTATCCGCTTGTAATTTAATTTGCCATTGCAATTCTTTTTGTTCAAGTATTAAACCCCAAGGTGCTCTATCTTTTATCTCTAAATGGTCTATAACTGTAAAATAAAACTGATGGCTATTATACTCGTTAATGTGTTTTGCTAAAGCGTTATTCGCTTTATTTTTCTTAATAGCGTATTCGTGTTCGTAAATTCTTTGAGACAAAGCTCTCTCTGTCTTACCTACATAAAATAACGAACATGACACATAACTAAATAAACTACAGCTTTTGATCTACAGTTATATTTATTTTTTAAAAAATATTTTTTTATTTCTTAAGTGAAAAAAATTGCCCTACTTTAATTTTATGGCACCAGTTACAAGTACCACACTTTTTCATTCCATTTATTGCTTTATTATTTTTTTGTATTTTGAGTATTTGATTTTAGTAACTCTTTAAAACTTTTCCCTTTTCTATACATTATTTTAGGGGAATTGTCAATATATTTCTTACATTGAGAATCATTCATTAATATTGCCCAATTATTCTTAAATATTTTCCTTAATATTTGATGTTCCTGTGAAAAAGTAATGATTAATGCTTTTGTAAACTTGATTTTCATTTTCATCTTGGAACCTTAAATTACTATTAGCTATAGAATTTATTATAGTTTCCTCCTTAAAAATACCTGTCATATTTTGGTCTCCATTACTTATGGTATTAATATTAATATTTCACCCGTGTAAAATTGGCACAAAGTAGCCATTTAATCTTTTTTGTGTTACTTCTGTAATTAACTTATCTATTAACACTGATGGGTATTTTTTATTAATAAATATACTTCGTAAGAAATTACATTCTATTTGAAATTCCCCAAAGTTAGTAATCATTCGGGCAGCTCTTACCAACTGACCTTTTATAACTGATTTTTTCTGGTGTTCTGGATGTGCACTACTGTAATGGAGGAAATTATTAGAATATGATTCTTATCTGTGAATTAATGAAATATAAGTTTCATTTTCATAATCTTTAGTTAGATTAATATCTAAATAATTAATACTATTATCACTTATATTCCATGTAAATTTAAAAAAATGAAGTAGTTTGATTAATATAAGTTAAAAATTCATTCAAAATATCTTTATTACTATTCCAAATAAGGCTGATATCATCTTGAAAGCAGTGATAAGATTTAATAAATACATAATAATTACTATTAAAAATATTTTTTTCTCCCAAAACGCCATTACTAAATTAGCATAAGTACCTCCACACGGTGAACCCATTGCAATACCCTTTTTCTGTATATAATATTTTTTATCAAATGTAATATAATTATTATTTAAAATTAATTCTAAAAGTTCAGTAATCAGATTAATTAATTCCTGATTAATAGAATATTGGATTAATATTCCATTGACCCATTCAAGGCCTATATTCTGGGGGATCACTGTGTAGTGGTCACATACATCTATGGTTACTAAAATATCTTGTTTATTAAATTTAATATCATTCATGTGCTCTAAAAATGTCCATGAGTCTTTACAAATATATTTTTCTTTTTTAACAACTTTTTTTAGCTCATAGTCAACATATTTAGCACATGCTGAGGTAATAGAGTCTCTTCCATCTACTAATGGGTGCATGGGAGGATCAAGAAAAGTTTTATGAATTTTTGGATTTCCGAAAAAAAATAGAAATTCTAGGTGATATAATATTCAAATAATTATATAAATCTATATCAACTCGCCTTTCTAAAATATATATAATTTATTTGTGCGTATATTTTCTTATATGCCAAATTTAATTCATTTAATGATACTTGTTCATATGTATCGGTTTGTAAAATTACTTCCAATTTCTGATTATACATTTCATTACTCATAATGACAGCACCCCCTCCTTTATCTGGCTTCATAATTCTAACTTTTTCTTTTTGTAAAGCCTTTAAAATATTTTGTTCATTTACACTTAAATTTGAGGGGTAATCTATCACTCTATTCCATCTATCAAAATTCTTTAACTGGTATTCACACATTTTTTCATACAGTAATAACTTAGGATGTAGAGACGGGTTAAAAGTACTACTAATATTAAACTTACGTGCCTCACTATAAATAGTACCATGATACATCAAGGAAAAATTAATTTTCCTTAAAAATAGTTTCATATCTATCATAACTGATGTAAAATCAAATGGTTTAGAGGGAACAAAAGTGTAGCCTTTAGATAACAAATTAGCTGCATCTTGATTCACTTCTATGGTAGAAAAATTAAAAACTTTAAAGTCTCCAACAGTATTAACAATAATGTGCTTCAGTGCATTATCAGTAGATCCATATTGACATGTTTGCAAGTCTAAATGGTTGATGCCACCATGTTAATCCACCAAAGAATTATTGTCTATGTTCTCCATTGTTTGTCCTTGGGCCTGGCCCCTTGAAACCCCGCTGTTTGATAACTTGGATAGGGGGGGTTGTTTTTAGGTCTTTTTGAACGCCTTAATTCTGGAAATTCTTCATTATAAGCCAAGTCATTATGTTGTTCCATATCGCTATGGTCATGTACTGCAGTATTTGTTCTGTTATTATTGTTATGACCTTATATTTTATTTCTTCTATTTTGACCACCTGGTGGCCTAGGATATGCTAATCCATTAGCATACTGATTAACGTCTCTCTCTAGTTTATTCATTTTCCCATTCTTTAACTTAATTATATATTGTTCAATACTATTATAAATTCTCAGCATGTCATATTGAATGGTATCAAAGGAAAAGTCAGCTCTAATAACACTGTCTTGTTGCTCTAAATCAGCTATGAGTCAATCTATTTCCATTTGATTATACTTGATTAGCACATTTAATAAACCTTTGCCACTCTTATCAAACAACTGTAGTAGTTCAATATGCATAGGAGAATTATGTATCAATCCAATAGGGTAACGCCAAAGGCGTAACCCTTTCGGTATTATATTATGTTTGATACATTCCTTTAAATAAGCGTTCTCCAATTGGAGCTTCCTACATTTCAATAATTTAGAATCATAGTCATTAAGCTTAGAATCAATACTGCTAGTACATGAAATCACTTGTCCTGAAAATGCAAATGAAGAATCAAGCCATTCGGTCAAGACAGGAATTGTTTTCCTTATGCCTTCCCTAGAACTAGGGATATGTTGTTGTCCACGATGTAATGGAACTTGATGTGTTCTATTAATTGAATTTACTTGGGCACCGGTATTCTCTTTTAGAACCTCTACGTTACGTCTACCATTGTCACCACTAGTACAATTTCCATTATCCAGGCATGCTGGCGTTAAGTTGAAATCAAAAGCACTATTCATTTTAGCGTCATGTGAAGATCATTTACTCTGCTTGCTTCCGAATTATTTATCCTCTCATATAAGCCATCAACTCGCTGTGTCAATTTCATTATCAGCGCAGTTAAATTGCCAATCAACCCTTCGGTCCTGTCCATGGAATCATCCAGCTGTATGGCAGTTTCGCTTGAACCAACTGATGGCATATTAACACCAGAAAACCAAGAACCACTGAATTGCCAAAAGTGAAAAGCCAACAACCTGATTAGATATAAATTTATTATAAACAATGAACTTTAGACGTACAAACTTTAAAAAGTAATGATCAAACTGCTTCGGACATACAAACTTTAAAAATAACGATCAAGATAAGCGCTTTCATTTAAAAAGTTTTAAACTTCATCAGACAGTCGATTTAATTGCATCACTCCCTTTTATAACTTTCTTTTTTCAAAAAATTCCGCTCACATGACTCATGCAATATGCGCATGCCTATTGATACTAAAATGACTGTTGGAAAATATTTTAACTTTCCTTAATGATCATATGGTTGCAAATTCACATCTTGCGTGAATACCAGAATTTATACTTATACAAGAATTTACTAATATATGGAACAACTGATTACAAACTTATGGAATTAAAAGGTCTTAGATTAATGTATTAACTTTAATATTAAATATTATAAAATATTATAAAATATTTTCCGTAGTTAATTTTTATTAAAATTTCAACATTATTAATGGAAAATATTATAATATAACCTTTCAACTTAATCTAAATAAAATTTAACATTAGTTAAAAATAATCTTAATAAAATTAGCTTAAGAATGGTATCAGCCTATCTGAAAATATAAAGATCAATTAAAATAAATGAACATATATATGTGTATATTAACAACATTATTAAATTACTTAATAAATTATATATTATTAATAAAAATTAAACAATAAATATTAATATTAAAAAGTATTATTCTTTATTATTATTATTATTATTATTATTATTATTATTATTATTATTATGTACATTAAAAAAACATTTTCATAATTTCCATTTATATTCATTCCATATTCCATTTATACATCTGTATCTGGATTAGACTAGTTACAGGAACGGTAGGAAACAAGCGCAATGTGGGCTTTTAAACCAGAAAGTTAAAGAGATGGAAAAACTGCCCAAATGGTCAATAAACTACAAATTCTGGGCCAGAAACCACTCCTCTTGTGGTAGATAGGCTACCTAGTGCTTACCACTCCCACTGATAAGCTAGGAGGCTTCCCTCCAACACAGAAAAGCTTGGTGGGCTCAGAAGCTTACATACAGTCCTGGATACAGCAAACTTGTATCTGGACTAGACTAGTTACAGCAAAGGCAGGAAAAGTGCAAAAGCGGGCTTTTGAAATCCAAAGAAATAAACAGCACGGAGTCTGGATTTTTTGTTTTGCAACTTTTTGATTAGCTCCAACAGATTGGTTGATTAGCGTGCAATTCAGCTGCTTAAGCTGTAATTAGCATCTCTGAAACACAGACTAAGACCGATAAAATCCATTAATAATCTAGTGCATTGTAAAAAGGCAAATGTGCAGCTAGCCAAACTGATGGTGAGGACACGTTCTACATGTTTGCAGGACTTCACAAAAGCAAAATATTTTCAAAGATATTTTTACAGAGGAGTATTGAACTCCAGGAGGTATGCTACCATTTTGTTACCTACATAATGCATATGCTGGAATATATTAATGAATAATGTGAAGAAAAGCCTTTTACAATGTTATCTGTATGTATTAGTTAGAAGTGTACTGCTGGAATGGCCATGATTGTCAAGCCATTTCAGAGGTACAAATGATTGGCAATACATGAACATAGAAAGCTGTGTGATACATATGTGCAAATGTTTCAGAGACAAGTCCTTAGAAAGCATGCTTAGCATTTCAAAGATGCTTTATTAGCAAAATGGGTCATATGCATGTTCTTTTGTAGGTGGGAGGAGCAAAGAAATCTTACTGTTATGTCACAAACTAGAATGGACTGTTTTTTTGCGGGGAACACAGTTGAGTTACTGCTATGGGACATGCAAAGGTATGTTGCTCTTGCTAGTCTCCCTGTTTTGTATCCTGCTTTTAGTATTTCACATCTGTAGACTCTTCTATGTTTTTCCAGTACGTACTATTGACTGCCTAACTTTACTGTTTTATCTGGTAACAGTTACTTTGTAGTTATGTGATACTTATGTGTATTATCATTCTGTTGTCTTTAAGGATACAAAATGTCAGTGAGGTGGAGACACCCCTTTAGTGAAGCTGAGAATAATATCATTGTTGATGCTCCCCTTCAACATGGGGCATTTCTGCTGGGAAGGGGTCAGCCCAATATGCAAGAAAGGCTACTAGTTTGGCAGCAGATTATTGCCAGCATCATATCTGTGGGTGGTCACAGCCAGACAAATGAACAGGTATGCCACAGGGCCACTGATATGATTACATCTACATTGAGGTGTGCAGCTGCTGTTGCCCGAGACCAGAGGGTAACCAAGGGTGGGCCTGCTACAGAACTACCTCTCACCCCCAATGAAGTTTTCCTGGCAAATATCCTCCAACAGGACAAGTCACAGCAGAGTGGACCACAGCATCTCATTGATGTGGGTACCACTCCTTCTGAGTCCCAGGAAGAGCTTCCAGGTAGGCTTATATAATCAGTTGAATAGTGTTGTATAGTAAAACAATTGAAATAAAAGTTACTTCTGTGTCACATGCCTTTTGGGGGGGTTGAAGATAAGTACAGTGATAAGCTCAGTTTGGAGTTGTCAGGCATAGTCTTGTTGAATGTACAGTTAATGCATATATAGAGGAGTATATGTAGTATCCCCTGCCTTACTGCTAAATGTGATGATGTTGTCCTTACCTCTTGCTTAACTTACTTCAGGACCATTGGGAATCCAGGCCATATGCCTCCTGCAGATGCTAAGCCAAATAAATGTATTTCAGTACTGCAGATCAACTTAAAGAAATGTCATAATGTGTCATTTTTAGGCCTGTTGTGTGTATTGCTGTACTGTCTGTAATAATGGCAGCACTGTTAGCAGTTTATCATATACTGCACCATAGTAGTGCAAGTATTAATGTATGCCTGTGTTTCTTCTGCAAGTATTAATATATGCCTGTGTTTCTTCCTTTATATCACAAGTGATCATGACACTGGAAGTGTTGGCCCTGTGTCACCTCATGTCAGTGTCTTATTAGACACTCATGATGATGGTGGTGAGACTGAGGCACAATTGTGGGTGCAGAGGTTGAATCTGATACAGAGGTTGACATCCAGCCACCACCTTCATTTCCCATGGACAAAGCCAGTAGGCCTATGCCTACCCAGTCCACTTAACCCACAGATATTGGACAGGTGGAGGACAAGGACATTGAGCATGGAAGTGTGGCTACTGTGGCTTTAGTGTCTGTTGAGTCTGGCCATAGCCAGTGTTTTTTTAAACACTGTAGCCAAAATGTTGGTGAAGTGCTATGCAGGTCGGTTGAGAGGGGTGCTCGGAGGGGGCCTGCTGTCCCTCCTCAACTTGGTGCAGGTGTCTCTTCCTGTGTCTCTCAATGAATGTTTAGAGCCATCATGGAAGCACGAGCATGTTCAGAAAGGCATTAAAGACAAATACTCAGAGTTGTGGATGTGGCACAGGCTGACATGCATGACTGCTTCCACTGTGCTGCTGAGTCACTGGATTAGATGAATGGAATGTTTGAACAAGGGGTGTCTGTGATGGACCAATGTATGTCTGTCACAGAACAAGCAGTATCTGTGATGGAACATTTGCTGGGAGGGGAATGGCATCCTCGTGCAAGTAGGTCAGCCACATCTGCCTATAGCCAAAGTGGCCATGCCTGATCATGTTCACGTAGTGGCAGTACTTCAGCTGGTCCATTGGTTAGTGTGCTGTCTATACCCAGATGTGACAGGCCATGGGGTCATGGTCTTAGGCGTTCTCATGAAGGGGGCACATCCAGCAGACATCAGTCACTTTCAGGTAGCAGCACTGCATTAGACCTTGGGCATGGGGGAGTCAGTGCAACTCCTGGCAGAGCCAGTTCTCATGGTCAGGGGAGACAATGATGAAATGACAACTATACCATGCATGGCTCACACCTGTCTGACAAACCAAGATGTAGAGCTAGTACTGAGCTTGGCTGTGTTATGCAGACTCTAACACACCCCTTTCACATGGAGAACCCCTACAGACATGCACACAACAGTTACATGGTTCTGCCTGCCTACTTCCTTTTCTTACTCACACACACTCACCAACCTTTTGTGTTAGACTAGGCCTCCTGCCTCCCCACACAACACCCTGGGCAAGTGTTGATAATTGTGCCATATCTCTGTTTTCTTTCTTTTGGATTCAGGGATACAAAAGCTTTCTGTCTGATGCATAGGGTGCATAGCTACATTAGTGCCTAGTATATCTGCATTTGTGTTGTTGAATTAATAATCGTACCTGTCAATTATACTTGCCTTGCCAAATTATACCGTGTATAGCATCATCATGTCAGTACTTTCTAGTGTATTCTCTTGTAAAGGTTGTGAAGTCAGGAAATGCAATGTGTTTCCTTACTTTATAACTTCTTTCTTTAATGTTTTCCAGTACATACGTATGCTGCACATCATAAGACATGTCATCACATTCAGCTCTCAGGATTGTATGACAGCACTGTAGTCAAAATCACCAGAAGAGAAATACAGTATAATGCTCTGTTTTGCATGTACCTCAACAGACACATGCAGCAGCTGGAAAGACCACAGGGCTTACTCATCAGGATAACACCGGGCCTACTAACCATGCAATGATGTATGTGGATACATAAAAGACATGTCACTGTCATCTGTCTGGTATTACATTAAATTGTAACTGTTATTCTAAGCCTCTTAGCTATGGTATAAGCACTTGGGATTCAGGCCAGTTATTTTACAATTAGAAGGTTTGTAGTCTACACTCTTGTGGGAGGAGACAGTAGCCTCTGCCCTTCTGAGCTGGGAATTGCTGGTCAAAGGCTTATTGTGCCAGTTGTTCTAAGTGTCTTTGTTCTAATTTCTGCACTTGGACTCCAAATCAGCTGTTTTTCATTAGGAAGGTCTGTGGTCTAGACTCTCGTGGCAGGAGAGGATAGCTTACACCCTTCTAAGCTGGGAATTGCTGGTTGAGGGTTTATTGTGTCTGTTATTCTGAAAGTGTCTTAGTTCTGGTTTAAGCACTTGGGTTTCAGACCACTTATTTCATACTAGGAAGTTTTGTAGTCTACACTCTTGTGGGAGTTCTCTACTGAATCGTTGCTTTATTTAAACTGTTTTTACTTTCTATGTTTTGGTGTTGTGATTTTGATTTTATGCACTTTGAATTTCTAGTACTTCTTCATTTTATAGCATAGGCTAGATTCAAGCTTGCTCAATCTAGACTGTTTGGTATTATTTGGGCACTAAAACCAGCCATCTTACATTAAGAAGGCCTCCCTGCACCCTTGTGGTAGAAGTGTGCAACCAAGGACCCATCTGAGTTGGGTACTGCTAGAATAAGGCTCAGTCTTGGCCTTTCCCTTTGTTTATTTTTTAAAATCATTTAACTTCAGTTGTATTTCAGCATCATGTTTGAGCAAGTTTGTACTCAGTTTACCAGAGCTGCTCAGAGATTGCATGGCTGTCCTGTAAACAACTCAGCTGTGCATTGTGAAGCATCGACACAGTCTTCTACCCCTAGCCCTCTATAGAATAGTTGCTTTTTGTTAGTCTTGCAGCAAAACCTGGTCTATCTAGCCCACTCCCCACTACAGTATATACCTGCTATAATGGATGGACAGTTTCCCACCATTTCTCCAGCCAGCCTGATTGACATTGGCATCCTGAGGTAATGTAGTCATTTCCTCATGTATACTGACAGCCAGTTACTTCTAAACAAAAAAAACACAACATGTGAGAGCTGTATCTATACTATGAATCTGGAATCAATTCTCTCACATAACAACAAACCAGATCAAACAGGATGTCAGCACACACAATTCACCTCTTGCAAATAAACTCACATCACATAAAGCCATATACATGGAGGTACTCTCTAGAAGCCTACCTAAAGATCAGAGACCTCCCAAGCACAAACCTACTACAGACACTGCAGACCCAACAGAATCCACTGCACACAATACTACACACAGCAGTGTCACAGCCAATAAACCCTAAGGCAAAACACCTCAAAACCAAATTTCTTGGTCATAGGTGACTCCATAGTGAGACGCGCAGATGTTCCCTTCTCCAGACTGGACAAGGAGAAGGTCACAGTCAGCTGCCTGTTAGATGCCAGGATCTATCAGATCACAAATGCACTCAAATCTCTCAGCAACAAGTATCATTATGACTCTGTCATAGTCCATGTTGGAGTGAATGACTTGAGACATACCTCACTGAACTATATGAAGAGAGACATGACTGAGGTCTCAGATTATGTGTCCCCAGGCAGGTATGTCTCTAGCCTTAAGCAGCATTCCACATTCTCCCAGGATGATGCCTCAATATAAAGAAAACATGGTTGACTTCAACAATTGGCTTAGCTTCTGGTGTCAATCCAGGAGGATCCAGTATCTATTAGCCTGGGAAGATATGGTCAACAGACCACACTGCTTTCCCAGAGATGGTCTTCATCTGTCGCATCTTGGCTTTTGGTTACTGGCAAAGGTACTTGCCTCCTCCATAGTGCCTTTATTAGACAATGCCAGAGCAACTAAATTCCTGATGTAAAAAAAAATCCGCTAGAGACAAACTCAAAGTTATGCTGTTTAATGCAAGGATTCTAAATCAGAAACTGCACTCACTGGAAGCACGCCTTGCTTTTGAAGATGCCTGTGTCTGTGCAGTCACAGAAACATGGCTCAAGGCTGCAGAGAGTCCCCTGGTCATGCAAGGCTGCAATACCTTCCACATGTTTATACCTCAAAACAAGTGTGAAGGAACCAGAAGCATAGGTGTATACATCTGCATTAAAGACAAATACACCTCAAGACTGGTCAAACAGTACAACTCCCTCGAACCCCTTCCATATCATTGTTAGTTATAGGTCCCCCACCATGAACCACAAGAACCACTCTGTCTACTTGGACCTACTTGAGTCACTCATTATACAGCCAAACACCTTGGTTATGTGAGATTTCAACTAAACTTCCACTGACTGGGAGTCACATATGAGCACAAACATGCTCGCCCCAAGGTACTTGGATTTTGTTACTACAAATACTCTGGAACAGATAGTATGCACCCTCACAAGGGGCTCAAATGTCCTAGACTTAGTATTCACCAACTTAGGGAGTGTCTGCACTACCCCCTGTGTGTTACCCTCCCTGGCAACAGCTGATCAGAATTCATTCTTTTTTGAATTAGTGATCATACCTGACCCCCCCCCCCCCAGAGCATAAACAATGAAAATTTTCTCCAAAGCAAACTATAGCTTCCTAAGCAATGCCATAAATAGTTGCAAACCCCCTACTACCACTGTCAGTAATGACTGCTATACAGAGGTGTATACAAATGTTCTGTATAAACATCTATACAAATGTATAGACTTGGCTGTACCTAAAAAAAATCAAAACAAGGTCCTCACTAAAAAACAAGCCACCCTGGTGGGCATCAAGCATAAATAAGTTATAAAATAAGTGGAAGAAACTAATGTCTATGAACAAGAGGGAACCGAATCAGCAGAGGAAGAACACCCTCCACAGCTTGAACAAGCAAATCTGATATATTGTAAAGTCCTCTAAAGGCAATTACAAAGCTAAAGTAGCATCCGTAGCTAAAGATAATCAGGAGGCATTCTTTAGCTGCATCAGAAATCTAAAAGGGAAGGTCCAGTTTTGTACTGAACTAGAGTTGGACAGTACCAGTCATGCTGATCCTGAGGACATCGCCAACCTGCTAGTAGACAGATTTGAGGCAAATTTCACCCCCCCCCCGCCCCATCAGACATACCCCATAGCAAACCTGCCTCCAGTCCTCTACTGAGTACCTCCAAGGAGCAGATCATAACCACACTGTAAATGGCCAAAAACACAGCCTCGTTGGGACCAGATAACATCCCAGGCTGCCTACTAAATGGTCTAAAACAGGACCTAGCAGAATCACTTGGTGTTTTCTTCAACCACAGTCTAAGTACTGTTTTTTTCCCAGTAGAGTGAAAAATAGCAACAGTAATTCCCTTGCACAAAAGGGTTTCATCAACTGACCCTGGGAATTATAGACCCATAAGCCTAACCAGCCTTATCTGCAAGGCCATGGAGGGAATCATCATGCATCTTATCAAAAAAATACATAGGTGACCTTCAAACTCTTAACTTGACCCAATTTGGCTTTGTTTAGGGTAGATCATGCTTGGTAAACCTGGTGGACTTCTTCAAGAATGTTACCAAAACTCTGGATGAAGGCAAAGGAGTACATACAACCTATCTTGACTTAGCCAAAGCTTTTGCCAAAATTATCCACTCAGGCATCATTGAAAAATGTACACAGCTGGGTGTCAATGATTTAAAACTATAGCTCATCAGATGAGAAACTGAAAGCAGAACTGCAAGTAGTCAAAACTTTTTCAGATGACATAAAAATGTCATTTGGTCTTGATAAATGTGCAAAAGCAACCTTTAAAACAATAACAAAAAACAACCAGGAACAGAGTATAAACAGCGACCAAGAATCAGAACAACACTTTGAGTAGCTGGAAGCCAAGAATCAAGTCAAGGGTTAAAAAAACAGAGTTTAATCCAAGTCTTAGTAAAATCACTCCATTGAGATAAGGTAAAACAATAATCCACAAAATGCATCCACAGTCAAGCGCTTTCGTCCTTCCTGGACTTCTTCAGAACTGTACATTTACATTGTAAATTACGTACCTTTAACAGCATTTGTTCCAAATCACATAGTCTATTGTCCATAGTTTCCTCTCTGGTCACTGGAACTTCCTTAAATAATCCAAAATTATCGTTGAACCAGTCTTGAAATCTGTTGTTTGGTTGAGTTGCTGTTTGTTTAGTGCATTTTTGCCCACAAGGAATAGATTCCATAGACACCATTAACCCAGATGCTGGGAGACCTCTCACACTTTTAACAGTCATTCCCAAGGATGTTTCACTGGTCTCACTTCCTTGACGCAGCTCCGTTGCATCACCACAAGAGATACTTGGGTTTTGTAGTTTTGCTACTGCCTCTTGTAGCTGTGTTGCTTTGTTAGTTAAAGCGAGAACTAATTAAAATATATTGTTCTTGGCCAAGTTAGCTTCCTGCCCATTTGAAAAGGAAACGTTTTATATGTCTTCCTCGAACACATTAGACAACCATGTATCTTCCATAGCCACGGCAAAAGTGAATCACCAACTGATAAATGAAGTAGGTATTTCCAACGATATTGTAGGAACTAGTTAACAGTCCCATAACTTGTTTTCCAGTCTCCGGTAACACAACCAATAACAAAAACCAACCGGGAACAGAGTGTAAACAATGACCAAGAACCAGAACAACACTCTCAGTAGCTGGAAGCCAAGAATCAAGTCAAGGGTTAAAAAAACAGAGTTTAATCCAAGTCTTAGTAAAATCACTCCATTGAGATAAGGTAAAACAATAATCCACAAAATGCATCCACAGTCAAGCGCTTTCGTCCTTCCTGGACTTCTTCAGAACTGTGATACTACAAAAAAACAGCCCTTTTAAGACACATGATAACCAATCAAAGTAATGACGCAATCAAATATGCAAATTCTTTAAAAAAACATCATATGTTTTTTAAATAATTATTATTTTTTTATAGATATTTTTACCCTATATTTCAATTCTGGCTTAAGTGATATAAAATCATTCAACCTTGGTGCTACAGTAGAATTGTAATGCATCTGCCACTTCATTTCAGTACTTTCCAATTTATTCTTCCAGTCACTGCCTCTAATGTCCTTATCTACCACCTCTAAGATACCAAAATGAAATGTATGGTTGGGGTTGATTTTTATATGTCAGTACAATGCATTATTTTCATCCTGTCTTCTGACATCATAAAGATGCTTGTAAATCCTCTTTTTCAACATCCTCTCAGTTTTCCCTATGTAAAAATCAAAACAGTCCTGACAGATGGCAACATAAACCACCCATCTTGTAACACAGGGTCCTGTTACCAACTTGATGTCAAACCCTGCCCCTTCAATATTAACTACAGGAGAAGTTAAAATGAACCTACAATATTCAGAAGCCCGACACCTTGTGGTACCCTTAAGACTGGTAGCTGGTTTAGAAATAGGGTGTTCTAATAGATATTTCAAATTATTATTGGTCCTATGCACAAATTTTGATTCAGGTCCTACCACATCGAAAACTTCCAGGCTACTTTTAAACAATAGCCAGTTTCTTTTAATAATGGTCTTAATCTTCTCACCATTTTCACTGTAGGTAACCACCATTGAGAAAGAAAAAAAATCATCTTTTTTCTCCAGAGACTCATTGGCATCCCCACCTAATTTGGAGCCCAAAAGTGGTTTATACCTGGAACCCCATTCACTAGTAACTTGGTGACAAATAGGTAACACAAACTCATAGGGGTACCCCCTTTCCACACACAAACTAACCAGGGTTCCCATTTCCGCCTTTACAATTTCTAGCCTAGAGCACATTCTCGCAATTCGAACCATATGGCACTTTACAATATTTCTTTTGACATGTATTGGATGACTACTCATAAAATCCAAGTAATCATTGAAAATGTGGGTTTTCTGCATATTCTGGACTCAAAACAGGAATTGTCTGTTCTTAATGATTAGTACATCTAAATAATTGATCTTCTCAGTACTAAAATTGCCAGTGAATTTAAAACATTCACAAGCATTATTAACATAATTAATAAAATCCTCATGTGGATCTTTAACCATCCAAAGAATAAAAATATCATCCAGAAATCTTAAATAACTAATCCAGGAATCAACAAAAGGACTATTATGTATATACAG
This sequence comes from Protopterus annectens, assembly GCF_019279795.1. Taxonomy (NCBI): domain Eukaryota; kingdom Metazoa; phylum Chordata; order Ceratodontiformes; family Protopteridae; genus Protopterus; species Protopterus annectens. Next base: position 166,845,416 of record NC_056736.1, read on the forward strand.
TTTTTCCCAACCAAACATGACAAGGTTTGCAAACAAAGGAGCACAACTAGTGCCCATTGCCACACCATTAGTTTGTCTGTAGAACTCACCCCCAAAGAAGAAGAAATTATTTTACAATACTATTGCCTTGCAGTGGTGATGGACAGGTTGACAGATGAGATCAGATAGGAGGCCCCGTGGACTATGATGTTTGCAGATGACATTCTGATATGTAGTGAGAGTAGGGACCAGATTGAGTAGACCCTGGAGAGGTGGAGATATGCTTTAGAGAGGAGAGGAATGAATGCAACAGGGATAAAACAGAATATATGTGTGTAAATGAGAGGGAGGGTAGAGGAATGGTGAGGATGCAGGGAGAAGATTTCGTAAAGGTGGATGAGTTTAAGTACTTGGGATCAACACTTCAGAGTAATGGTAAGTGTGGAAGAGAGGTGAAGAAGAGAGTACAGGCAGGGTGGAATGAGTGGAGAAGAGTGTCAGGAGTGATTTGTGACAGACGGGTACCAGTAAGAGTGAAAGGGCAGGTCTATAAGAGGGTAGTGAGACCAGCTATGTTATGCGGATTGTAGACGGTGCCATTGACAAAAAGACAGGAGTCAGAGTTGGATGTGGCAGACTTAAAGATGTTAAGATTTGCACTGGGTGTGACTAGGATGGACAGAATTAGGAATCAGTATATTAGAGGGTCAGCTCAGGTTGGACAGTTTGAAGACAAAGCAAGAGAGGTGAGATTGTGTATGTTTGGACATGTGCTGAGGAGGGAGGCTGGGTATATTGGGAAAATGATGCTAAGGATGGAGCTGCCAGGTAAGAGGAAAAGAGGAAGGCCTAAGATAAGGTTTATGGATGTGGTGAGAGAAGACATGCATGCGGTTGGTGTAAAAGAGCATGATGCAGAGGACAGGAAGAAATGGAAACAGATGATCCGCTGTGGAGACCCCTAACAGGAACAGCCGAAAGAAGATCACCATTAGCAACATTATGAAATTCACCATAGTATTCTCTAAAGAGGTCCTTTCCAACAAAACTTCATGGAAAAGCTCCAACCCAAGGTCATGAGGGATAGAGGTGAATAAGTCCACCACATTGACAGTGGAAAAACTTATATTCTTGTCAAAAAATAAATTTTTAATATGACTTAAAAAGTCCCAGGAATCATTAGGAATATAATCAATAGGGGTAAGAGACTTCCTTACTACTTGATCAATAAATATACCCAAGGAATAAGTGGAGCTATTCTGACTAGTTATAATAAGTCGATAAGGGGGGGGGGGGGTCAGCTATATTTTTATGTTTTTTTCGGAATACCGAAAACAATAGGAATAGTAGGACTATTGTTAGTTAAAAATTCAAATATTTCCTCACTAATAGCACCCTGAAACAAATAGTCCTCTAGTGCCAACTGAATTTTCCTGTGGGCAATGTTAACTTCATTCTTGGAAACATTTTCATATGTCTCTTCCTCCTGTAACATTGTAAAAATGTTTTCATTGTACTCCTCAGTTTTTACTATAGCCATTCCACCCTCCTTGTCCGGTTTCATAAACGTAAGCCACTCATCACTCCATAGCTCCATAAGTAATTGATTTTCTTCCCTGGTTAGATTGTATTGCTTAGTTTTATGTTTTTCTTGCAGTTCATATATGTCCTGTGAACATATTTTCTCAAAATTCACTATCAAATGATGGAGGGGGGATTTATACAACTTTTTTTCTTGAATCCATTCATTTCTGTGTTTCCTAAGTTGTCCTTAAACATAAATTTTAAATTCATTTTTCTAGTAAACAACTTGAACTTCATCAAGGTAGTACTAATAATGTCCTTCTTCATAGGCACGAATTTTACACCCTTCATTAATAGAGTAAAAAAAATTATCTATAGTGATACCAGCATAGTTGTAAATATTAAATCCCTGATAAGAAAGGAGTAACCCCCCAAAAGAACTAATGATGTCACTAGTACTGGTAGAATCTTCTAAACCTAGTTGTAACTGTTCTTCGTCCTTTCATATTGGTTTCTGTATGTTTTCCCTCTGCCACCGCCCTGGGGATCTACAAAAACTTTACTGTTACCTCTGTAGTTGTTCCTCTTGTTCTGCAACCTTTTTGACCTTCTTATGGGTGGGTACTCATTGTGATAATCCATCTCCCTCTCACTATCTCTTTGGTGTACATCTTGCCTTTCCTGTAAAGTAGTATTCCTTGGTTCATTACTAAACTCCTTTATCGTTTCCAAGTAAGATTTTGGAAAAGGATAAGCCATCTTGTCCCTATATTCATTCTCATCCCTTAGTAACTTCTTTTTTTTCTCTCAATATTAACCTCCACTTCCTCCTCAACTTTATCAAACAAAGTATTGTACTTAACTGCAACAGAATCAAAATGTAAATCATTCAAAATTGCATCATTACATTTTTCAATTTTAACAAACAATTCTTTTACTCTATTGTTATTGACTCTAATAATATGTTCCATCAGTTCGATTCCATGACGATCGAACATTTCAATAAGTTTGTCACATTCTTTTTGTCCTTTTTTTCAAACCATTGGGAAACTTATAAACATGCAAGCCCTTTGGTACCCTGTGTTTAGCTACACACTCAGATAGGTACATGTTGTCACATTGTAAATTACATACCTTTAACAGCATTTGTTCCAAATCACATAGTCTATTGTCCATAGTTTCCTCTCTGGTCACTGGAACTTCCTTAAATAATCCAAAATTATCGTTGAACCAGTCTTGAAATCTGTTGTTTGGTTGAGTTGCTGTTTGTTTAGTGCATTTTTGCCCACAAGGAATAGATTCCATAGACACCATTAACCCAGATGCTGGGAGACCTCTCACACTTTTAACAGTCATTCCCAAGGATGTTTCACTGGTCTCACTTACTTGACGCAGCTCCGTTGCATCACCACAAGAGATACTTGGGTTTTGTAGTTTTGCTACTGCCTCTTGTAGCTGGGTTGCTTTGTTAGTTAAAGCGAGAACTAATTAAAATATATTGTTCTCGGCCAAGTTAGCTTCCTGCCCATTTGAAAAGGAAACGTTTTATATGTCTTCCTCGAACACATTAGATAACCATGTATCTTCCATAGCCACGGCAAAAGTGAATCACCAACTGATAAATGAAGTAGGTATTTCCAACGATATTGTAGGAACTAGTTAACAGTCCCATAACTTGTTTTCCAGTCTCCGGTAACACAACCAATAACAAAAACCAACCGGGAACAGAGTGTAAACAATGACCAAGAACCAGAACAACACTCTCAGTAGCTGGAAGCCAAGAATCAAGTCAAGGGTTAAAAAAACAGAGTTTAATCCAAGTCTTAGTAAAATCACTCCATTGAGATAAGGTAAAACAATAATCCACAAAATGCATCCACAGTCAAGCGCTTTCGTCCTTCCTGGACTTCTTCAGAACTGTGATACTATAAAAAACACCCCTTCTAAGACATATGATAACCAATCAAAGTAATGACACAATCAAATATACAAATTCTTTAAAAAAATCATATGTTTTTAAAAAAAATAATTGTTTTTTCATAGATTTTTTTACCCTATATTTCAATTCTGGCTTAAGTGCTATAAAATCATTCAGCCCTGGTGCTACAGTAGAATTGTAATGCATCTGCCCCTTCATTTCAGCCCTTTCCAACTTATTCTTCCAGTCACACCACCCCCATGTCCTTACCTACCACATCTAAGATACCAAAACAAAATGTATGGTTGGGGTTGATTTTTATGGGTCTATATTATAACATCGAAGTCTAAAAACTTTGAATGTTATAATATTGAACCCATTCAATCGAAACACCAGAAAACCGAACAGTCAGAATAGCGAATTTTTTCCCAGGGACAAACATACACAGAACTCAAGCACACCAAAATAAATAATCCACACACATACACTTCATAAAACCCTACACTAAACCAGACATACACCACTAGCTACCCATTTACCTTAACCCAACCCTAATCCTAAGACCCCTAACTATCGCACACTCACCTTACCTGCTCCCTAACCCTAACTCATCTACCCCACCCTAACCTTCACGTCCACACAATTGCACATTTACCTGACCCACGCCCTAACCCTAACTCACATAACCCATGCCCAATCGCACACTCACTTCATTCACACACTTACCTTAAACCAGTCCGTAACATTCGTTCCACAGTTGAGGAAATAGCGAAGCTGCAGAAACAGCCCACTGAATACTTTCCCTAGGAATGTATTCGGTGTTCTGCAGCTTCACTATTTCAAGCATTCACTCTACTGGGTTTGATATTATAACATTTGAAGTTTTTAGCTTTCGATATTATAATATAGACCCGATTTGTATATGTCAGTACAACCTTTAAAACAGGAAAACTGCAGCATGTGACCTAAAAGAACTTGAGCAAGAAGGAGTGTATAAATATTTGGGAACTGCTTACCTTGAGCTGGCCAAGGAATTCAATACTATTCCCCACTCAGGTATAATAGATAAACTCTCTCAACTAGTCATCAATCCAAATGTTACCAGATGGATACCAAACTGGCTCACTAATAGAACCCACCTAGTCAAAATGGGGGAAGCCACATCAAGTAGTAGACCTGTAACAAGCGGTGTACCCCAGGGATCTGTCTTGGGGCCTCTGCTGCTTGGGATATACTTCTCAGAGGTGCAGGCCAAATCTAGTGGCTATGGCTGACCAAGTCTGCAGATTACTGCAAGCTGGGTGCTGTCATCAATTCCCCTAGTGATGTGGACATCCTCCAAGACGGTCTCACCCAAACAAATGAATGGTGCCAGAAACATAGCTTTAAACTGAATGCCAAAAAATTAATCATTATCCCTTTTGGGGAGAATGATGTCCCCACAAATTATCAAATTGATAATAAGGCACTAAGCATACAATCAGTTATGAGGGACTTGGGAACCCAGGTTGATAGCAAACTGACTTTTGACCAACATATTTCCTCCATTGTAAGGAAAGCTTTTTACATGGCCCACCTCGTTAGTAAGGGTATCTCATTCAGGGACAAGGTGGTCATAACATCCCTGTATACTTCCCTTATAAGACTGATTATTGAATACAATGCCCCTTTCAGCATGTACCTCACAAAGCACATGCAACAGCTGGAAACCACAGAGATTCCTTACCCGGTGAATCCAGGGCCTCAAACATCTGCCCTACACAGATAAGCTAAAAGCCCGGTCCCTCTACTCAGTCTCCTACAGACTCCTCAGAGGTGACCTCTGTCTGGCACACAAAGCATTCTCAGACCCCACCCTGACTGATGGGACTGCTGCATAACCGCAAGTCAAGCTTCACTCAAGTAACCCGCATGCAAAACCTCAACCTGGTCTGTGACATCAATAGGAGTTGTTGGCAGGACAGATTTGTGTCCCAGAGACTTTCCCTTTTGTGGAATAGAGTCCCTCTACACATAAAGCAGAGTACCTCATGAATCCTTTTTAAGCACAACCTGGATAACTGGATGGGGAACATAAAATACACCCCTGGGATTCCACCTATGTCCCTGCTGGACAGTGGCATAGGGTGCTGACTTGTTGGAACATAAGCTAAATCCTTGGCTAGGCTTGTAAGGACCTCAGGGCCAATAGCCTAGTAACTTCCTGTGATTCTATGATCCTATGATGAGGGATCAACAATAAAACATGAATAAATGCAAATAAAACTTAGTAAGGAATATTTTAGAAGACTTAAATTAACCCTGAAAACAGTCTTGACATCTAGGAACAAAATTCAAGCTATAAACCAATTTGTTCTTCCTGTCCTGGCTTACAGTTTTGGAGTGATTGACTGGCCCCAAAACATGTTGGATAGATTAGATAGGAAAATAAGAAGGATGCTTCATGCTCACCAAATGATGTATAAAAATCAGTACATACCATTATATATTCCCCCTTCCGAAGGAGGTATGGGCCTCCTTCAAATTGATTACATGTATAGATCTGCAGTCATGGGACTGCACAAATAACTGCTGATGTCACAGGACCCAAATGTAATGAAAGTTTTGAAACATGAGGAGAATAAATCTAAGATGACTTCCCTGCTTAGTCTAGCAGAAGCATATCGATCTCAAGCAGGAATGGAAATCAACCAGAAGTAAAGATCAGGTGGCAACTGAATATGCCAAAAAACAATAGAAAGAATATAAGGTAAAGGATCAGATGAGTAGGCAAGAAATGCAGAAAATGCATATAGATAGTTGTAAGTATAGAAAACGTCTGGAAGAATCTCATGTTGATCAGGATCCAAAGCAGGAATGATTAAGGAGAGGCAAATTCAAACCAAAAGATGAAAGGTTAATATTGGTTGCCCAGAATAGTGGACTATGCACACATTGGTTTACAAAGTCCATTGAACATGTAGGCAAAACAGACAAATGCAGGTTTTGTAAAACAGAACTGGAAATAGTCACACACCTCACTGCTGGTTGTGACATACTAATGGCAGAGGGACTGTAAAATGAAAGGCATAATAATGTGGCACTGGAGATTGTGTAAACATTATGATACTGAAGTAGCTGAAAAACACTGGAAACATGAGCCACAAAGCATCATAGAAAATGATGAAGTCTACATCACATGGAATCACCCATTACCAACAGTTCAAAAGATAGATGTGAGAAAACCAGATATAGTGATCCATGAAAAGAAGACAAAAGTAGCATTAATAATTGAAATCACTATATGACTACAGTGTCTTGCATACAGAGAGACACAAAGTCATAAAATATCAGGATTTGCAGGCAGAAATGAGAGCAATGTAGAAGAAAGATACAGAGATAGTTCCAGTAGTAATAGGAGCAACGGGTCTTATAAAAAATAATCTACAATTGTATTTAGGTATGTTACCAATACTCGTAACTCTATACAAATTGCAGTAGGAGTCATTACTGGGCGCATTATGGGTGCTGCGCAGAGCACTTCTAGCTGACATCAAAGAGTGAATCAATACTAATTTCATGAACTTTAATCTTCCTTTGACTTAGGAACAGGGTGCATCCCTGTCATGGTAATAGAAACTCAAAAGATTTGGAGAAATTGAAACTGAGAATTAACCCATATGTCATTAGATGGGTAACCAACTGGCTCACTAACAGAAAACATACAGTCAAAGTTGGAGATTCCACTTCTACCAGCAGACCAGTTACTACTGGTGTACCACAAGGATCTGTACTGGGCCCACTGCTGTTTGGAATCTATTTCTCAGATGTCTAGGAGAAAATAGATGGCTTCTGGCTTACCATGTTTGTCGATGACTGTAAACTGGGTGAAATCACTGAGTACCCCAATGATGCTGACATACTACAAAAAGGGCTTACACAGACAAATGATTGGTGCTAAAGCCATGGACTTAAACTAAATGCAAAATAATGTATTATCATCCCTTTCAGAAAAGGGGAAGTCCCTGCAAATTATAAATATTAACAGTAACTCCCTTAGCTCAAACCCTATGGCAAGAGATTTGGGAATACAGTTTGCTAGCAACCTTAATTTCAATCACCATGAGTCCACAGTGGTAAGGGAGGCCTTTTATGTTGCACGTCTCCTAAGTAAGGACATTGTATCCAGAGCTAGGGATGTTATAACTCACGTGTACTCATCCTCATCAGACCACTAATAGAGTACTACACTCCCTTTTGTATGTACCTCACCAGACACCTGCAGCAGCTGGAAAAACCTCAGAGGTCTCTCATCAAGAAATTTCAGGGTCTGTAACCCATGACCTACATGGACAGACTGAAGGCCCTGTCACTGTACTCTGTATCTTATAGGCTGCTGAGAGGTGACTTGTGCCTGGCCTACAGTGCAGTCTCAGACCCTGCCTTAACGTAAATATACATCCACAAGTCACATGGGACAAGATTCACTCACTCTAGGGATCTTAACCTAGCCTGTGACATCAATAGGACATGCTGGAGAGACAGATATGTCTCCCAGAGATTGCAACCCCTTTGGAACAAACTCCCAATCCACATAAAACATAGATCCTCAATTACTCTATTTAAGCATAACTTAGACAACTGGATGAGAGACGGTAAATTTACCCAGGGGTGTCACCTATGTCCCTGCTGGATAAGAGCATTTGGTGATGGTCACAGACTCATACAGCAAATCTAGACCATACAACCTGGTTAATAAGGGAACAAGGGT